>NC_056727.1:599479888-599504211 GCF_019279795.1 Protopterus annectens
TCTATTTCTGTGTACAGGGTAGGTTTACTAGGATCTAAGGGATTTGTTAGTGCTTTTCCTTGCCTTCGGATTCTTCCGGCAAAAAATGAGTGTCGTCTCATTCTGACAAGGAATTGAATTCCTAAGAACAGACACATTGCATGGGGATAGTTGTACTTCAGATTTCTTCTCAGTCTGAGTGTTCTAATTCTGAGGAAAGTATGTCGTCAGATTTCCCTTCTGAATAGATTTTCTTTACTGACACTTTATCTAAGATGAAATAGTTATTTCATTGGGAGCAGAATGAAATTCCTATGGCACAGAAATTGATTTGTTACAATTCTGTAGTTAAAGATGCCAAAAGCTGCAGCTATTACTTCTGTGTTGCCTGATTTAGAGAATGTTTTTCTCACTACTGCTGCTTATATCGGATTTTCAGCTTCCTGCTACCAAGAAGTCTAGCAGGTTATAGAAGATACCCCAGGCACTCACATAGCTGTTTTTCAATGCTAAAAGCAAACCTAGCAATTATTTCTGTATTGAAATCTTCTTCTGTTAAACAGGCCACTGCTGATAACCACATTCCTTCTGCCAAGGGTTGGTAATATAATAGATATGTTGGTGAAAGTGTATTCTTCTAGTACTGTAACATTCAGGATTTTAAACTGTCAGCCTCATGAGCTAAAGTGTTTAAAGTTATGCTTTGAGAAGTGTATCTTTCCTTTCTGAGATAAGTAATTCATTAAATGCTTCTGTAACGCTGTTTCTCAGTCAACTAAAGAAATGCTCATGATGCTGCTGATTGCAGATCAGTTTTGAGGAGTTTGTCTGGCTTCGCTCTGAAAATTTTTCTCATGATAAATCTAAAATGTTAAAATCTCCCTTAGCTAAGAGACCCGGTTTGGCTCTTCTGTAGCTGAGGAGCTTAAGAAATATGACAAAAGGGAAAAAATTATTCAGATTTTTTTTTTTAAACATCCTTGTCCCTTTTTCTAATAGGCAATGTGAGCAGAAAACAGTCGGCATTCAGGGATTTAAATAATGGGAAGGAGGCTCAAAAATGAAAGAAAAGTTTCGAAAACTCCAGGACAGTCCTCCCAGTCAGCATGACTATCCACTTGTTCAGCCCTCGCCCACACACACTGGCAATTTTTCTGTGTTTCTGACGCTCCAGCTTTCTTTTTGGCATTAGATTGTTCAGACAGCTGAGTTTTGAATGTAATCCAGTGGGGGTACACACAGCAATGGGAAAACCTCCCTCGTTTTCCAATGGATTCCCTTTTGTCCAAGGAATCGGCTCTCTGCTTCTTCCCATTTTCCACTACATGCTGTCTTTTGGGGGTGCCGAAGGATCACAAAACCTGTGCCTCTTAACCTTGACAAAGGTTTTTATTCAGAAGTTTTTGTAGTTCAAAAACAGAAAAATCCTGAAAGCCTTTGCTGGATCTTTATTTTCTAAGCCTTTTTGTCAAGATTCTGAAGTTCAGGGTGTTCTCTAGAATCTCTTAAACCTCTGATCCCTCCCCTCTAGCCTTCATAATGAAGCTAGATCTAAAGAATGCCAGTCATTGTGTACCTATTGCTGATCATTTTAGACATTTCTTAAGGTTTGCTGTATCTGGCTTACAGTACCATTTTTGTTTTACCCTTTTGGCTTTTTACTGCATCAAGGGTATTCACAAAATGCTTAGCTCCAGTCATTGCTTACTGCATACTTCAAAGCATTTACATTTTTCCTTATTTGGATGATTACTTTATCTTTGTAGAGACTTTTTCCATCTGCTTTGAATCTTTAGCAACTGTTCAGGAACTTCTACCCTGTCCGCGTTTTCAGATCAAATTTCAGAAGTCTTCTCTCATCCCTTCTCACAGAATGATTTTTACTGGGATGTTTGTTTGACTCTGCTTTGGGAAGAGCCTTTCTTCTTCCAGACAAAATAGAGATGATTATACAATTGTCCTTGATTTTCTCCAGTCCAAACCAGGCATCTGCAAGGGAATTTCTTATGATTATGGAGAGCATGGCACTGATGATTCTCATGCTGTCCTGGCGAGACTACACACAAGAAAAATACAATGGTACCTCATATCAGTCTTGATTTACATTCCTCACCTCTTGCCCTTTCAGATCCCAGTTTTGGGATTTGTAAAGAGGGAGTTTGTATGGTGGTTATTCCTCCTGTCAATCACTGTACAGATACTTCAGGCCTGATGTGAGGAGCAGTCTCAAAAGGGATAAAAGTGCAAGCTGTATGGGATCCTTTCGATAAACAAGCAAGTAAATGTCTGAGAGATGTCAGGAGTTATCCCCATCCCCACCCCATTTATCAGATCTTACCCTCTTTGCAGACTTGCTTTGATAGACTGTAAGCTGTCAATTTAACTCAGTTTGAATCTTCAACTTTTTATACATTCCATCAAAGCAAAACTGCATTGCAGAAAGGTCCAGCAGGACAGATCCCCGCACTTGGAAACTTCATCCTGGAGTCTTCCAAGAATGGATTCTCTGGGGAATATCTCTGTTAGATACGTTTGCCTCTTTCAGAGCAGACACTAAAGAAATTCTGCTCCAGGTCTCCTTGCAAACATGCCTGGAAGATGAATGTTTTCACATTCTCAGGAATGTGCATTTCTTTGTGCCGGTCCCAAGTCCGGATAAATGGGGAGGGTTGCGTCAGGAAGGGCATCCAGCATAAAACCTCTGCCAAAAATTAGAGATGCGGAGAACTTTCCATAATTACATACCGGATCGGTCGAGGCCCGGTTTAACGACAACCGCCACCAGTACTGTTAGCCAACAGGGTGCTGGCGGAAATTGGGCTACTGTTGGCCGAAGAAGAAGTAGAGGGGGAAGGCATGCCCGAAGGCATGAAGAGAGGAGGAAGGTTAGGAGTGTAGTACTGAGGGTAGGAACTTTAAATGTTGGCAGTATGACTGGTATAGGGAGAGAGCTAGCTGATGTTATGGAGAGAATGAAGGTTGATATATTGTGCGTGCAAGAGACCAGATGGACGGGAAGTAAGGCCAGTTGTATAGGAGGCGGGTTCAAATTGTTCGATCATGGTGTGGATGGCAGAAGAAATGGGGTAGGGGTTATCCTAACGGAGCAGTATGCCAAGAGTGTTTTCAAGGTGAAGAGATTGTCTGATAGAGTGATGTTTATGAAGCTTGAAATTGATGGTGTAATGATGAATGATGTTAGTGCATATGCTCCACAAGTTGGGTGTGCGATAGATGAGAAAGAAAAATTTTGGAGCGAGTTGGATGACGTGGTGGTGAGTATACCCAAGGATGAGAGACTAGTGATTGGAGCGGACTTCACTGGGCATGTTGGTGAAGTGAACAGAGGGGACGAGGAAGTGATGGGTAGGTATATTGTTAAGGAGAGGAATGCAGAAAGTCAGATGATTGTGGATTTTGCGAAAAGGATGGACATGGCTGTGGTGAATACGTATTTTAAGAAGAGGGAGGAGCATAGGGTGACGTACAAGAGTGGAGGAAGATGCACACAGGTGGATTATATCCTATGTAGGAGGGCCAGTCTGAAGGAGATTGGAGACTGTAAAGTGGTGACTGGGGAAAGTGTAGTTAAGCAGCATAGAATGGTGGTCTGAAGGATGATGTTAGTGATCAAGAAGCGGAGGATGAGTGTGAAAGCAGTGCCAAGGATTAAATGGTGGAAGTTAAAAAAGGGTGATTATGAGGTGGAGCTCAGGGAAGAGTTAAGACAGGCACTAGGAGGCAATGAAGAGTTAACCGAATAGCTGGGTTACTACAGCAGAGCTAGTAAGGGAGACTGCTAGGAAGGTGCTTGGTATAACAGCTGGACAGAGGAAGGAGGACAAGGAGACATGGTGGTGAAATGAGGAAGTACAGGAGAGTATACAGAGGAAGAGGCTGGCGAAGATGAAGTGGGATTGTCAAAGAGATGAAGAAAGTAGACATGAGTATAAGGAGATGAGGCGCATGGCAAAGAGAGAGGTGGCGAAGGCTAAGGATAAGGCATATAGAGAGTTGTATGAGAGATTGGACACTAAAGAGGGAGAAAAGGACCTGTACCGATTGGCTAGACAGAGGGACAGAGCTGGGAAAGATGTGCAGCAAGTAAGGGTGATAAAGGATAGTGAGGGAAAGGTACTCACAAGAGAGGAGAGTGTGTTGAGTAGATGGAAAGAGTACTTTGAAGGGCTGATGAATGAAGAGAATGAGAGAGAAGGTTGGATGATGTGGGGATAGTGAATCAGGAAGTGAAGCAGATTAGCAAGGAGGAAGTAAGGACAGCTATGAAGAGGATGAAGAATGGAAAGGCTGTTGGCCCAGATGACATACCAGTGGAAGCATGGAGGTGCTTAGGAGAAATGGCAGTGGAATTTTTAACCAGATTGTTTAATGAAATTTTGGAAAGTCAGAGGATGCCTGAGGAGTGGAGAAAGTGTTTTGGTACCTATCTTTAAGAATAAGGGTGATGTGCAGAGCTGCAGTAACTACAGAGGGATAAAATTGATCAATCACAGCTTGAAGTTATGGGAAAGAGTAGTGGAAGCTAGGTTAAAAAGGGAGGTGATGATTAGTGATCAGCAGTATGGTTTCATGCCAGGAAAGAGCACTACAGATGCAATATTTGCTCTGAGAGTGGTGTTGGAAAAATAGAGAAGGTCAGAAGGAGTTGCATTGTGTTTTTGTGGACTTGGAGAAAGCATATAATAGGGTGCCTAGAGAGGAGTTGTGGTATTGTATGAGGAATTCGGGAGTGGCAGAGAAGTATGTAAGAGTGGTGTATGATATGTACAAGGGTAGTGTGACATTGGTGAGGACTGCAGTGGGAGTGACAGATACGTTTAAGGTGGAGGTGGGTTTACATCAAGGATCAGCTCTGAGCCCTTTCTTATTTGCAGTGGTGATGGACAGGTTGACAGATGAGATTAGACAAGAGGCCCCGTGGACTATGATGTTTGCAGATGAAATTGTGATATGTAGTGAGAGTAGGGACCAGGTTGTGGAGACCCTGGAGAGGTGGAGATATGCTTTAGAGAGAAGAGGAATGAATGTCAGCAGGGCTAAAACAGAATATATGTGTGTAAATGAGAGGGAGGATAGAGGAATGGTGAGGATGCAGGGAGTAGAGTTGGTAAAGGTGGATGAGTTTAAGAACTTGGGATCAACAGTTCAGAGTAATGATGAGTGTGGAAGAGAGGTGAAGAAGAGAGTACAGGCAGGGTGGAATGGGTGGAGAAGAGTGTCAGGAGTGATTTGTGACAGATGTGCACCAATAAGAGTGAAAGGGAAGGTCTACAAGAGGGTAGTGAGACCAGCTATGTTATATGGGTTGGAGATGGTAGCATTGTCGAAAAGGCAGGAGTCCGAGCTGGATGTGGCAGAGTTAAAGATGTTAAGATTTGCACTGGGTGTGACTAGGATGGACAGGATTAGGAATCAGTATATTAGAGGGTCAGCTCAGGTTGGACAGTTTGGAGACAAAGCAAGAGAGGCAAGATTGCATTGGTTTGGACATGTGCTAATGGGGGATGCTGGGTATATTGGGAAAAGGATGCTAAGGATGGAGCTGCCAGGTAAGAGGAAAAGAGGAAGGCCTAAGATGAGGTTTATGGATGTGGTGAGAGAGGACATGCAGGTGGTTGGTGTGAAAGAGCATGATGCAGAGGACAGGAATTAATGGAAACGGATGATCCGCTGTGGCGACCCCTAACGGGAACAGCCGAAAGAAGATGATGAGGGATGGGTATGTGGTTCTTCTAAAGATCCAGAAAGACTTCAAAAATTGCAGTAGAGAATTCCTGTTGGCCAGAACAACAAAGGGTACTCCCTTCTTTTCGGTCTGTCCAAGGGTATTAACCCCACAGACTGGAGTTACACAAGTTTGGCGGGGGGGGGGGGGTAATGCACCCCAATCTGTAAACTGTTCATCTAACCATGTGGTTAACAGCTTTTATCTAAGGACATTCAGTAGGTACAAAAGGAGTGGGATTATCTGCTACTATAAAACTGTATAGGCAAGTGGAAAAGACTTTCTAATTGATGCCAGTCAAGGAACCAGGGCCAGTTGCTTACCTTTCTTGATTGTTTGTGTGAGTTGCTGGCCAATGGACGTTCGTATTCCTGTCTCAAGGTACATCTACCATATCTGCTTCTCTGCCCTGAGATCCCCATTTTTTCTAATAAACAGTTTTTGAAACGGGTGTTGCCAACCAATCTGCCTAGGAAATATGTGACGACTGTTTGGATCTGGATTTTGTGCTTGAGTAGGTTATTCTGTCTCCATTTAAACCAACTCATCAGGCTAATTTGAGGTTCTTAACTTGAAAGGTTGTTTACTCCTTTTCTGACATCTGCTAGGAGAATGTCTGAGTTACAAGTTCCTATGATGAGTCATCCCTGCCTTGTTTTTCACAGGGACAGAGTTTTGTTGAGAGCAAATCCTACCTGTATGCCTAAAATGGTTTACTTTAAGCTAGGCTATTACTCTCGTAGTCTTCTTACCTGATCCTAAGAACAAGGGAAACAGAATTCTTACAGGTTCATCGGAGGTTACTGGGGTAGCAGCCCTAGAGCCCTTACAAGCCTAGCCATGTTAATCCCAAGTTGCCCCATCTGTCCTTATTAATCGAACATATTTTGCAGAGCTTATCTATGGTTAGCACAGACTACCCCTGTCCATGATGGACATGGGTGCGACCTCTGGGGTGAATTTGCCGTCTCCCATCCATTTGTCCAAGTTGCGCTTGAATAGGGTCGGTAAGGAGCTGTGCATCACATGAATTGGAAGTTTATTCCAGAGGAACGTCAGTCTCTGGGACACGTATTTGTCTTTCTGGCATGTTCTGTTAATGCCATAGGCTAGGTTAATTTCCCTAGATTGAGTGACTCTTGTGGTTTTAGATTTGTGTACGTAAAGCATATCCATCAGGGCAGAGTCGTACACTGCCTTGTAGGCCAGATACAAGTCTCCTCTCACCAGCCTGTACGATATAGAGTACAGTTATAGGGCTTTCCGTCTCTCCACATGCATCATGGTTTGGAGGCCCTGTATTTTCTTAGTGAGGAACCTCTGTCTGTGGTGTCTCTAGCTACATCAGGTGTATGTAGAGGTGCATGCAAAAGGGAGCATTGTACTCTATTAGTGGTCTAATGAGGGTCAAGTACAGTGAGGCTACAACATCCTTAGACCTGGATGTGATGCCCTTACTTTTGAAGTGTGCAACATAGAATGCTTTCCTTACCACAAAGGAAACTTGGTAGTCGAAGTTCAGATTGCTAGCTATCTGAGTTTTTAGGTCTCGCACCACTGGATTTGAGCTTAGGGGGGTGTTGTCAGTACTGTAGTTAGCAGGGAATTCTACTTTGCCAGAGGGAATAGTAATGCACTTTTTTGCATTTAGTTTTAGACTGTGACTTTGGCACCAGTCACTTATCTGTGTTAGCCCTTTGTGTAGTATATTAACATCATATGGCGATTGCACCCATTTTGCAGTCATCAGCACATTTGTTAAGCTAAAGGCCATCTAATTTAGCCTGGACTTTGAGAGAAGTAGATTCTAAATAGTAAAGGACCCAGAACAGAACCTTGTGGTATGTCACTGGTGACTGGTCTACTGGTAGAGGTGGAGTCACCAACTTTGACAATATGTTTTCTGTCGGTGAGCTAATTGGCTACCCATCTAGTGACATAAGGGTTAATACCTAACTGAGAGAGTTTTTCAATGATACCTTGAGTGGGGGATTGTGTCAAAACCCTTGGCCAGGTCAGGATAGGCAGTATGCACTGTCTTATCTTCATCCAGGGTTTTGGTGACTTTGTCAAAGAAGTCCACCAGGTTTTAATAAGCATGATTTACTCTTAATGAAGCCAATTCAATTGAGTCTAGAGTTTGAAGGTCGTCTATGTCCTAGTTGATAAGGTCCATGATGATTCTTTCCATGACTTTGCAGATGAGACTGCTTAGGCTTATGGGTCTGTAGTTCCCAGGGTCTGTTGATAAGCCCCCCTTTGTGCAAGGGGATTGCTGTTGCTTTTCTCCACTCCGCTGGAACAAAGCCAGTTCTCAGGCTACGGTTCAAAAGAGCTCTAAGTGGGGGGGTGTTAGGTACTGTTTAGATTGCTTAATAAGCATTCCGGGATGTTATTTGGGCCCATTGATACCATGTTTTTGTCTTGTAGAGCACAGATAAGACCTAATCTGTAGAGATGCTATGGCAGAGGACTGGTGTCGGGTATGCTTTGGTGTATGGCCGTTGTGGCCAGGGGTCTGAAGTCTGCACCAAACCTGTCGGCAAGCAGGCTGGCTATTTTCTTCCAGTGCAATATGAGTGGTACCATCTGTTACCATTTCTGCACAAAGGTGGGTACACTCTTTCAAGTTTCTTCATACTCTATATGTCCACAGGCAGTTCAGATACTACCTAGACAAAACTCAGACCTTCAGGGATGTTGATCAGCTGTTTAGTCTCCTATGAAGGTAAGAGAAAAGGACAACTGTTGTCAAAACAGACCATTTCCAGATGGTTGACTCATGCTATCGCCTTTAGTTATATTCACCATAATAAGCCACTCCCAGGCAGGGTTATAACCCATTCCACAAGAGCTTTGGCTTTTTAGGTGGACACTAGATGTGTTCTAGAGGTAAGAATATGGTCCTTTGTACACACTTTTAAAAAGAATTACAAACTGAATTCCTTTTCTAGGTCCAGGACAGGTTTTGCTAGAACCATTTTCCAGGCACTCTTGGAGTCTTGGTTTATTGGCCTACCCATACAGCTTAGGCTACTGCAGCAATGACTTAATGATGAACATATAGTTGTGTAAGTAAATTTACCATAACAGTAGATGTTTTAATACATCACTGTTACTGCAGTAGCCTCCCCTCTGCATGCCCTTTATTATTGTATTTTTTTTGCTGCTGTCAAGGTGTAGAAATGTATACCCATTTTGCATACAGATATTTTTTCCTAGCTCTTCAGAGCTCTCACCTCCCTAATTAGGAAAATGCTCTAAAGATTTTTGTGCTACAGCTATGTTTTTATGGAATTCTACTTGAGATCCTGACTGTTAAAGCAAGTGGAAGGTTCTCCAAAAGTGTGCAAAGCTGGCTAATCACATGAGCTAGGACCCAGCTTAAGCTACCGCAACAGTGATCTGTTAGAACATGTACCATTACTGTAAGCTTACTTACACAACTCTTCTTTCATATAAAAATGCATATTAAACATGTTTTCCTTGAGTTTAATTAAAATCAAGTGAGTGTAGGGTTACCACCTCTCCCTCTTTGTGAGGGACAGTCCCACTTTGGGCAGTTGTGTCCTGTGAAAAAAACTAAAAAATGGCAAATGTCCTGAGATTTTAAGACGGAATGTATTTTTCTTTAATAGTGGCATAAAAGGTTTACCTTCATAATGTTGATTACATATAATCAACCGGCCATATCACCGAACTGTTTCCGCGAAACCAGAACCGCAAAATCTTTAAAATGTCAAAAAAACTTCGATTTTTGACATTTCTGACCGCGCCACTCCTCCACACCAGTGCTAACATGGGTCAAAAAGGGGGTGAGATTTTGTTCAGAAATTTGGTGTTCGATTTTTGAAGAGTCGCAGTTTAGTATTCGTGGAAGTGGGGTCGACCATAACGTGATTGGCATTATGAAGGTAAACTGGCATAAAACAGTTATTTTGTATCCGAAACACACAAATATTATTTGAAATAGCATAAACAATTCAAATGCTACAAAATAAGCTTTTATTTTGACAAAAAAAGTGAAGTTCTGTCCATTGCACTGGCCATGGCTATGATTTATCCTGCAAAATTTCAATTTTCTACAAAAAATGTCCCACTTTGGGCAATTGAAAAGGTGGCAACCCTGAGTGAGTGATAATTTACAATGGGCTGTTATGCTGAGGAACTGCATATCAGAATATCTTGTGTATGCATTCATTACCAAGCTTAAAATATAGGCTTTCACTTGTTTCCTTATTGGAAAATACACTACTACATATATTAAGTTAATTTAAATATCCTGTTGGATTGTTTTACTTTCAAGGATGGTACATTTCCTATTTAAAATATGTTAACTCTGATGAAAATCTGTTCTTAAGGCTTGTGTTGGTGAATTTAGTTAAATGTTATTGTTTTCTTTTTTATTCCAACAGTCTTGTTCTTCTTTTCTAATTTTTGGACCATTTCTAGTTGTGGCATGTTATATAGTTGGATTTTGCTTTGGTTACATGCCCGCTGCTTCCCTTTCAAAAGATCTTGCTATCTATTCATATTTTACCTTCTAGTTATGGCTTGTTTTATAGTTGGATTTTTGCTTTGGTTACATGCCCGCTGCATCCTTTTCAAAAGATCTTGCTATCTCTTCATATTTTACCATTCTAGGGATGAGGCTGTATTCTTCCAGCACATGAAAAGAAGTTCAAAGGAAGATGGGAGAGTGATACCTGGACCAGCTTTTGAGAACATTTCAGTGTCGTATTCCTTATTTCGCCAGCTTGAAAATAGAAAATTGTTGTAGTAGTTCTTACTACTGAGACTTGTCTGCAGAAGGCCTGATGCCCAGCCTGACTTCCAGAGCTCAGCTCCCTTCCCCTGTCCAGGCTGAGCAGACATCCAACCCTTAGGGACACCAGGATGTTCTCTGCATAAAAAAAGATGTGCCTGTACTATTTTACATTTTCTTGCCTGATTTCACGGTGTATATGCTGTGCCTTGTCTATGTCAGTAGTACAGCATTGTTCAGCCTGCTCCAGAACTCAGCCAGATAAGCATCCGCTTTTGGAGAAATTTTTTTAGTAACTGGTATCAGTGCTTTGGTCCATCTTAGGAGAATACCAGCTGTGTTTACACATAGAGGTTGCTTTCATTCATACAATGTAGCAGAGTTAATGCACATACATAACAGTTTGCTGCTCTGTTTGCATACTAGTTGTCATTTACCTGTTTTAGCAGCTGGCTGCTTAAAAATAGAATGAGAATGCTTGCATTTCAGGCAGGAATCAATCAGTGCCTCATCCATACTGCTGATGGGACTCCTAACCACTTGCCCCAGAGGCAGCCCATCACCTTCTTCCCACCCTTGTGTCTCTGCTGTCTTGACACTTAGTGTTCTACACTATTCACTCAAACATATTGCCCAGTTTAATTTAACTTTTCTGTTATGTCTAGTGGAGAAGGGTATCAAAAGCTTTGACCATGTTGTGGTATGCATTGTGTACCATTTTGCCTTAATCCATTGGTTTGGTGACCTTTTCAAAAAATCTACCTGGTTGATTAAGCATGATCTACCCTTGACATATCCAAACTGAGACAGGTCCAGTATTTGGAGGTTCCCCTATGTCCTTATTGGTTAGTTCCATGCAAGTCTTTCCATGACTGCATATGAGGCTGGTCAGACTTATGGGTCTGTAATTGCCTGGGGGTGTGGAAGATTTTCCCTTATGCAGGGGAATGACAGTAGCTGTTCTCCATTCACTTGGTACAAAACCTGTGTGAAGGCTGAGATTGGTCAATAGTGTTAGGGGGTGTGGCTGAATTATGATTCATGTTGTTTAAGATGCATCTAGTAATATTGTCAGGACCCATCAATGCAGTATTTTTAGCTTTAGTACTCTGTGCATTCCTACAAGTTATTGAATTTCTTGTTTACTAATACAAAATGGTGGAAATCTTAATCCTGAGTTTGATTGTTCTACTTTTTATTTATGTACAGGTGGTCAGATAATCATTATGAACGAGAGAGAAGAGAAGCAGAATGGGATTTCCATAAAGATAGCTTCTTTTGTAGTGTCCCAGGTAAGTTCATCCATACTGGAAATATTTAAGGAAAATGTAATTAACCTTGTTCAATTAAAGCTTTGCAGTTTTGTATCAAATTTAGTGCAGAGAATAAATGGCTAGTCAGTCACAGATTTCTGCATTTGTTTTTGTATCAGTTCTTTGAAAGCTTAAGTAATGGAAAATCTCCTTGCTGTTATAAGGAGTTGAATCCACATTGCTAACTCAGTAGTTTACAGAATTCATGTGATATCAGTATTTGTTACTTAGGGGCAGTATTTTACCTACTCATGTTTAGTTTCTTTTAATGAGTTTACATTATAGGATTTCAGAAATTTTGTCTGATTTCCATCAGGCTTACTATTGTATTGTTTCTGGGCCCACTGATATGTGCATCATGATGTCATGTAAAGGTAATCAAGGTTAGTCTTTGTCACTTAACAGATTGACTACTGTTTTTATTTATTTATTCATTCATTCATTTTCAGTACCTGCTTTGTCTGTCACAGAGTCATAGGGAAGCAGTGCTTATTATGACAGACAATGGGCTTATGGCAGGAAACAATCCTGGATAGACAGTCCACTCACGCACATGTAAGGGCAGCTTAAAAATTGATATTTCTTACTCGTGTGGCCTTGGGCTGTCAGAGGAAACCAGGTTCCCCAGCAGGAACACGTGTAGCCATAGGAAGGGCATGCAGCTTCTGCACAGAAGGCATCCCAGCCAGAAACCATACTAGAGAACCAAATGCTGTCAGACAAAACCACCAATACCATCACCATCTGCTGCACTGGTGTCCCACCATGTTGAAATATATGAGTGGGACAGTTAGTTGGCCAAATTGAAAGCGTTGAAGAAATGCATACCTCTTAGCAAACCAGATGAAGTTGTAGGGACTTGTGAAGGCCCTTTATCTACCAGTCTGTATTACTCCACTGTGTGAAGTGGCAGGAACTGTGTTGCACAGTGCTGCTTGGCCACATTTTGTATTCATCAAATGTGTTCTTCTGCAGAGGGTTAGTAATTTATTGGAATTGTTACCTTGGACTTTTTGAAATAATGTTGGTACTGATGAAGGGTCAACCATTATAGGTACTGATGCTGACCCATAACAGAAAACTGTGTCCAGAGAAAGTTTTCAGTTTGGAAAAACTGAAGGTGTCTGTAGTTGATCCAGCCTTTAAAACCCTGTAGGGAATGAAAATTTGGAGGAGTGAAATCAAGGGTTGTTTTTTTTTTTTTGCCCTTTTGCATCATCTGCTTTGTCTTCCTAATCAGTGAATTTTCTTCTGTAACAAGCAGTATTTAATACCCTTTCTTTTGTGGCTTTATTAAAACTTTTACAGTTGTGTTTTTTAAGAGAATAGTTCAAAAGCACCAAGAGTGAATAGCCTTAAGGTGAATTTGAGCATGGGACCTTGACATAGAGGTTGAGTAGGGAGAGGTCAAGAACTGGTATCCAATTTCTTTCTGTTTTTTGGCACCAAACAAGTTCTTGAGTACAAGTCATTCCTTGTTTGATCTGGGGATACTGGTTGTGTGACCCCTAGCAATAACATTTTTTCCAGAACTGGAGGAAAAAGTTTGATTTGCAGGATAAATTCCCTGAAAAGGAGGAAGGAACTCCCACTGCAATTTGTAGCTTTCCTGAATTACTGTTCAAACACATTTGTCTGATGCCACAGAAGAAAACGCAGACTTACACTGGAACAGATTTAAGGGGTTGTCAGGGTTAGGAGACAAATAGTCGTTCTTACTTTTTGGACTGTCCTGATTTCTGGTTGCCTTCCTTTCCCCTACACGCGCACGTACACACACTTATTTTTTTTCAGCCTTCTTGCCATTTTTTTTTTAATTTCTGTTTGCTGCAACCTTGCTGTGACTGCTTGTTTTGTTTCCTGTAAAAAGGTCCTGAATTAAAAGGAAAGTTCTTACTGAACTTAATAAAGGTGTTTATAAAAACTCCTTTAACTTCACATACAACTCGGTGATATCGGTACACATACAGTTATAAAAAAAATACAAAGTTTTTTTAAACGTTTTATGTATGTGTATATATATATATGGGTATACTTTATTTCACTGAAACTCAGTTGCCTGCGCACAATTCACTGAAGACTCATTTGACTGAAACTCATTTCATTGAAAGTTTTATATGGCCTTTTCCCCACTGTAGTGCGGTCCTGGAGTTAGTATATAAAGTAAGGGGACATAGCCCGCCACCTATTTTAAATGTGTAAAAGCATAGATATGGATACTTACAGGTCCAATGAAAACTCTTTCCAGAAGACAATATATAACCAAACTATGTGGGGGGCACAGCCCCCCCTCCCATACTTGTATGCCCTTCAGAGCTTTACTGTCACTGAAGAGTATGCTGCTGTGAAGGATGGACGGTCTGCTTGTGCTTTCCTTTGCTGGGCAGCTAAGTTCTCTTTGGGGAAAAAAAAACTTTCATTTTCTTAACTTTGTTTATGTTTCATTACTTTTTTTCTTCAAGAAAGTTTTTTTTAAAGCTAGGAGTGTTTTGTTTTAATTGGCCAAATTGAGACTGTAATGTACATTTAAATGGAGCACACTTTATCAGTTTCTAAATAACGTAAAGTATTCTGTTTATTTTTCTTTTTGGAGGCTGGCATAGTATCTTAATGTGTTTTTTTTTTCTGTCAGAAAAGTAACTTTTGTGGAATTAGTGTATTTCAGCAATTGCTGCTGGTCTTCCTTGGGAAAGAGGCAACATTTTCAGCTTGACTATGGAACAGACTACCCAGACCCACAGTATATCCCAGCCCCAAAATGTAAAAAAAAAAGCAAATGGCCTTTTCCACCACAGCAGGCTAGTCATTTCCATCATCTGCAGGTGTGTGACTCTGCTGTGTCCATTTGTTGTACCTCACACCACTCATCTTTTACCCCAGATCCCTCTGGTGTAACACCTACAGCAACTGTGGACCCCAGTGGGTTAGATGTCCCCTGCAGCTTTTGAGGGTCCCCTCAGTGGGCAAGGGAGAGCAACTCTTGTCAGTCGGGAAAGAGAACAAGGAAGGTGTCCCTGTTGTGTCAGAATGCTGTCCCCATCCCAGGAGAAGCAACTGCTGACATTAATAATCTGGATGGACCTATTTATCCTGTAAAAAAAGAAACCAAAATCCAAGCATGTATGTACTCCTCGAGTATCTTTGGATAGGGTGGTATAATAGTCCTTACTCAAGATTTAAGTCAGGCTGTTGATGCTTCCTGTAAAGTAATTTCTGGTAAAAGAAAGAAGGATTCTTCTTTTTCTGAAGAGATTCAAGATTCTGAATCTGAACAGGAAGTTGCAAGATGAAATCTTTTTCCCCTCATATTTCTGATTGACTTGGAGGAAGGCTCAGTTTCTGATTCTCCCTGTGGGGGTTTCTCTTTCTGTGAGACTATTGCTAGAATGTGCCAGTGTTTCCAGTGGGAGAACACTGAAGTTTCTCAGTCCCTCAGAAAATACTGTCAGTTGTTACAGAAGAATTTTGCAGAACCTAAATAGATTTCCCCTGTTCTGTCTGTTTTAGAGGATGTGTTTATTGCTACCTGCAATTTTCCTGATAGCCAGCCAAGATGTATAAAGTTTGTCAATCTTTTAAATTTTTATACACTATTCCCTAACCTGATCATTAGCTATAGCTTTGGTTGATCCCACTGCTGCTAAGCACTTAATTCCAATCATACTCTTTCTGATAACAATGGAAAAATTATTGATAGGTATGGGGAAAAAGTCTATACTTCTGAAACTTTGATTTTCGGAATTTTGAATTGTCAGCCTCATAGATTAGTTTGTTCTGACAAATTGCGAAAACATAGGTTCATAGGTGTATACTTTGCTAATGGCCCTGGAGCTTTTACAAGCCTACCCCATAAGATTACCCTGGCATCGTGCCACCCAGCCTTAGTTCCTAGTGCCTCTGTTGAGTAGAGCCACTGGAGTGATCCCCATAGTGGATTTTCTATTTCCCATCCACTCATCGAGATTTCTTTTGAAGAGGGCCAGTGAGGTGCTCTGCTTGACATGTATGGGAAGTCTATTCCATAGCATGGTCAGTCTCTGGGTTATGAACCTGTCCCCTCACTATGTTCTGTTGATTGTGGTAATGAAGTTGAGGTCTCTGGAGTGTGTGGTGTGGAGGGATTGGAATTTCTTTAGATGTAGCATTTCTAATAGAGCTGGGTCAGACAGTGCTTTGTAAGTCAAGCAAAGATCACCTCTAAGTAGGTGCTAGGAGACAGAATAGTTGGAGTTTTTTGAGTCTGTCCATACAGGGCAAGTGTTTAAGGCCTAGGATCCTCTTTGTGAGGTACTTTTTTATGGCTTTTCCAGTTGTTGCATGTGTCTAGTGAGGTACATGGCAAACAGGGCATTGTACTCGATGATTTGGCCTAATGAGAGAAGAGTAGAGGGAGACAATGACCTCTTTCTTCCTGGATGCAAAACCTTTAGTAATGAGATGTGCCACATAGAAGGACTTTCTGACCACAGTGGCAATGTGGTGGTCAAAAGAAAGGTTGCTGTCAACCTGTCTTTCTAGATGTCTTATAACGCCTTTTGTGTTCAGTGGACTACTATCGATGTGGTAAGTCAAGGGAACTGGGCTTTTTTCAAGAGGGATGACACATTTTTTGTCGTTGATCTTTAAGGCCATGCTTCTGACACCAGTCGTTGGTCTCATTGAGGCCTTTTCTGTAGGATGTCAAATTCACTTGGGGAGTTAATAATAGCTCCCAACTTGCAATTGTCTGCGAACGTGGTCAGCCAGAGTCCCTTCGTGTTGACCTGGACTTCAGAGAAGTAGATACCAAACAGGAGAGGACCCAGGACTGAACCCTGTGGGACTCCACTCGTGACTGGTCGACAGTCTGACTTGGAGTCAGCTACTTTCAACACTGTGGCTTCTGTCTGTGAGCCAGTTTGCAACCCACCTAGTGATATAAGAGTTGCTGCCTAGCTTAGTGAGTTTTTCTATGATTCCTGAGTGGGGAATGGTATCAAAGGCCTTGGCCAGATCAAGGTAGGCTGTATGAATCATCTTGCCTTCATCCACAGCTCTGGTGACTGACTCAAAGAAGGTTGACCAAGTTGAACAGGCATGATCTACCCTTCACAAAACCAAACTGTGTAGGATCCAGAGTTTGGCGATTCCCTATATCCTTGTTTATTAGTTCCATGATGATGCACTTTATAACTTTGCGTATCAGACTCGTCAATCTAATGGGGTGATAGTTCCAGGGTCTGTAGTCGCTTCTCCAGGATGACTGTAGCAATACACCATTCGGTAGGGACAAAGCCTGAGGTGAGGCTGTGATTGAACAGGGCACACAGGTGAGGTGCCAGTTCACTCTGTAGTTCATGTAGGACACAGCCGGGAATATTGTCAGGTCCCATAGAAGCTGTATTCTTGGCCTTGGACAGTGCTTTTAACGTATGCAGCAGTAATATTGGGTGCCTGGCAATCTACTGGTATTGTTGATTGGTCCTTTGGGGGGGGGGGGTAAAGTTGGCACTGAATCTGTCAGCCAGTATATTGGCAATATCTGTTGGCTTGGTATAGGAGATACCATTGTGCAGTAGCTCAGAGCAAATCTGGGTATTGCCCTAGAGATTCTTTACATAACTATAGAAGGCCTTGTGGTTGTCTTTTACTATCTGCTGCAGTTCTGTTTTCATAGCTAGCTTTAGAGGATTTGATAAACTATCTCAACCTTTTGTTGAGGCTAAGGGCATTTTTCCAGTCTTGGGACTTCACCTAATTCCGCATCAGTTTCCTTCTTCTGTTGTAGCGTTTTTTTATGGCAGGGGCCACCAGATTGGCTTCCTTTTTTTGAGGAGAGCATCTTGTTTTTATTGGGTATGGTGAGATCCATGGATTTGTGTACATGGTTGTACAGTGCATTGGTGTATGATTTGGCGGTCATGCAACTATTCTCCATTTGCATGGGTGCCATGAAGTTAGCCATCTCTGTTTTTAGGAGCCCAAAGTTAGCTTTGGATGGTGGTTACCTTTGTGGGGGGGGGGGGATGTGGAATGAACTGATGATCTGAAGTAGGAAGACTTCATTTGTCTGCAACCTGTGGGATTCGGATCAGACATCGGATCCGAGCCGGCAATTCATAAGCTTTAGGATCCGAGCTCCTAGCTCCTCCCTTTACCCATAATCCCCTGCTAAGCCCTGACTGACCTCAGATTTCGTTTGCCGCGTTCAGTAGCTGACAGGATTTTTCGAGCTCCATAGCAAAGAGATTTGCTGAAATATTTTTGACTATATTTCCTTTTTTATACTTTAGCAGAAATTAGTGTGTGTTTGATTAGGCTTTCCTCCCTTCTTTTGGTTAACCTTTCTCGGGTGTTCGTTAGTGTGTGTTAGTTGTGTGTGTGTGTTTTTTTTTTAGGGCCTGTTAGGGCGTAGCCATGTCTGAAGACCCCAAGGCTATATTTTCTAAATGTACCGAGTGTGGCTATAAGCTCTCCCCGGCTGATGGCCACACTCGGTGCGTTAAATGCCTGGGGGTTGAACACCTTTCATCCGGTTGTACCATTTGTGCAGGGTTCAACCCCCGGGCTTTAAGGGAGTGGAGGTCGAAGTTGGTTCTGGCGGGACTTCTCCCTCCTGAATCGGCTTCGGCCTCGGCCCTTGCTACACCAGTGGCTACTTCGGTCTCCCTTCCTCCGGCAGGGACTCAATCTCCCACCAAGAAACCGGAGGATAGGGAGACCAGGAGGGAAAAGGAGAGGCCCAGGGAGGGGCACCATAAGCGGCGGGCCGAGGCCTCTGTCTCGGCCCCCCCGCCTAAGCGTGCCTCCCCTCTGGCTTCTAAATCTCCTCCTCCTTGGCTCCGATCCCCTCGGTTCTCTCCCGGACCCGAGGAGGTGGAGACTAGACCTTCGTCGAGGTCATCGAGGTGACACTCTAGATCCGCCTCGGTGGCCTCGTCGAGGTCAACCTTTTCTATGTTGGACGCTGATATGGACTGGATGATGAGGCGATTCATCCAGGCCCAGATGCAGATGGGAGTGCTCCTGGCCCCCCCCCCCATCCGGGAGGGGCCTCGACCCCTTTTTTCACCCCCATAGCTCCTTCTCCGACCCGACTTGCGGGTTCTCAGCTTTCGGAGCCGGGCAGCGTTGGACCCAGGGGTGGGTCGGATCCAACTGGTCGGCACACCTCGGATCCAATCCCTCCCTTGAGTGCTTCGGGTACTTCGGTCCCGACCTCTCAGAGCCGTGAGCCTAGCCAAGGATCCGAGGGAGCCGGTGTCTCTTCGACTCCGTCTAGGTCGGAGCGCACCGGTCTCTCTGATCCGACGGTCTCGGCTCCGGTTCTGATCCATTCGTCGGATCCGAGTGGGGGTCGGCTCTTGGGGCTTAGAGAAGTCGGCTCCCCCTCGGCCTTCGACATTGTGGAGAGGGTTCTGTCGAGGACATCCGGACCCCCGGTCCCTGTCTCGGCTCCATCCCGCATTCCCTCGCAGCTGGGCCAGGCTCCCATCAGCCGGTCTCAGGGACAGCCCGCTTCAATGTCCCAAGTGGTTCCTTTGGAACAACTGGTTGCTGGCGAGGACTCCTCGGACAGTCCCCCCCGAGGAAGTGCCTCGTAAGCATAAGTGTAAAAGGAGGCACGTGGACTCCCCCGAGTCTATTACTGAAGACACGGACTTGGAGGAAGGGGAGGGCTCCCCAAGATCACCCCCAGAAGATGTCTCCTTTGGAGACATTATGGAAATGTTAAGGATCGGGGGGGTGGTCTGCCCCCAAGGCCTCCTCTGACGAGTCTGTGTTCTTGGAGGCATTTGAAGCAGGCCCGTCTACCTCTTGGGTGTCCCCTCCTGTCGACCCTCTGGTGGACCTTATTGCCAACAGAGCGTGGAAGGACCCGGACACCGTAAAGCCTGTTCCCAAACGTCCGGACCGCATTCTTAGTTCCCCATCGGACCGTACACATTGGAGTAAGGGACCCCAGTAGATGCCAGGCTGATGGCTGCAGCCACAAAGAGGGAATTGGCTCAGGAGAGTCCCTCTATGCATCCCCCGAGCAAGGAATCCCGCTCGATGGATCGCATTGGGAAGCGAGTCTTTAGTTCAGCAACCTTCTCCCCGAGGGTGCTGAACTATATGGCACATGTGATCAGGATGCAGCGAGACCTGATTAAGGAATACGCTGCATCTCCCCCAGAGTCCATTTCGGCGGAGGACCAACAAGTGTACTCCACCCGTATGGCCACTCTCAGAGCGGTGTCTAATACTTCTATGCGGCTCTTATCTCATGCTACAGAGGGAGCCGCTAGAGCTAGCGGATCGGGCCTTGTTATGAGACGCCAGGCCTGGCTCCGCCACTGTGACTTCGCGGAGCCCTTCAAAGCGACCTTCGCGAATGCCCCCTTCGATGGTTCTGCCCTTTTTGGCAAAACGGTTTGCGAAACGCTTGTCCAGAGCGAAAAGGGCGGGAAGACGCTGTCTGCTGTCGGAGTCCGCTTCTCAGCTCCCCAGAGGTCCTTCTCGAAGAACCAAAAGGGACAGAAGCAGATGTGGTTCTGGAAATCGCAACAATCCCAACCTGCTCCGGATAACCAGTCCTTCCGTGGCAGAGGAGGACAGGGAGGTCGCCGTCCTAGAGGCAGAGGGGCTCCTAGGAACTTTGGGTCCAGAGAACCCTTCTCTGACAGACCCACGCAGCAACCCTGATGGGTTACCCGGCTGCTCCTCTCTGGAGGCAGTCGGGGGGCATTTTTCGAGGCACCTGACATCGTGGGAGTCAATCACGTCAGACCGTTGGGTGCTTCGAGTGATATCCAGAGGCTATTCAGTCCCCCTTCACAGTATTCCCAGATCCAGAAACCTCCCCGATGTACCACCCGATCAACGGGAGGTAGCAACTGTGGAAATCGCACAGCTGCTAACAAAAAGAGCCATCCAACGCGTCCCCCGAGATCAGACCGGATCAGGGTTTTACTCCAGGTTCTTCTTGGTGCCAAAAAAGACGGGGGACTTAAGACCGATCCTAGACCTGTCACAACTGAACCTGTCTGTAACCAAGCAAAAGTTCCGGATGGTCACCTTACAATCTATCCTCCCCCTTTTGAGGGAGAACGATTGGATGTGCTCTGTAGCTCTGTAGACCTCAAGGACGCGTACTACCACATTCTAATGGACAGACGGTCCAGGAGGTTCCTTCGCTTCCGGCTGGGAGCCAATCACTACCAGTTCAGGGTCCTTCCCTTTGGTCTCACTTCTACCCTCAGGGTGTTTACCAAGGTACTTGCGGTGGTAGCGGCCCACCTGAGACTCCAGGGAATTCAGGTGTTTCCATACCTGGACGACCAGCGTCATCAAGGCATCTACTGTGCTCAGCCAGGGACTATTTCCTTCACATAGCCCCTCGGCTGGGCATCACCATAAACCGAGAAAAATCTTCCTTGGCCCCCACACAGCTTATAGATTTTATAGGAGGAAGATTGAACACAAGAAACATGCAGGCATTCCTCACTCCACATAGACTGTCCAACCTGAGGTGTCATATCACGGCCATCTTAGAACCGGTTCCGACTGCAGCTATGGTCCTGAGGGCCATAGGTTCAATGGCGGCAGCCATCCCACTCCTCCTTCACGCTCGGCTACACATGCGGATTCTTCAGTGGACCCTCCAGGTCCAATGGTCCCCGCTTTACCTTCCTCTCAACAGCCCGATAGCCATCAGCAGAGCATGCAAGAGCTCCCTGTTCTGGTGGCTCCAGTCGACGGACCTCCTAACAGGGAGACCCTTCTGTACTGCATTCCCCCTAGCCACGGTGACCACGGATGCTTCTCGCCTCGGGTGGGGGGGGGCATTCAGCGGGCAGGATTGTCCAAGGCACGTGGAACAGTTCAGAGACCTCCCTGCATATAAATGTTCTGGAGATGAGGGCAGTGCTATTAGCGTTGCAAGCACTACACAGCCTTCATCCTGTAGGAACTATTGCTATCCAGACAGACAACATGTCGGTAGTCTGGTACATCAACAAACAGGGGGAACCAGGTCCTACCCCCTTTGTCGAGAGGCCATGAGAGTATGGGAATGGGCAAACTCCACCAACCGCTTTCTTGTGGCAATGCACATTCCGGGAAGGTCCAACATTCTAGCGGACAAGCTCAGTCGCACCATTCTTTCCCCTCACAAATGGTCTCTCAATTCTCTAGTAGCAAAGCAGATTTTTGCCACTTGGGGGCAACCCTGTTGCGATCTTTTTGCTTCTCCCTCAAACGCCAAATGCGACAACTTCTTTGCTCTACTTCCCCCATTCGGGGAATCCCCGAGAGACGCCCTGGTGCATGCTTGGCCTCCCGGTCTTCTATACGCTTATCCTCCTCTTCCTCTAATGCAAAAACTATTGCAGAAAGCCAGCAGTTTGGGGAGCAAAATGATTCTCATTGCCCCATTCTGGCCTCGTCAACCATGATTCCCTTATGTATGGTCTCACAGAATGAATCCGCCCTGGATTCTAGCTCCAATTCCGGATCTCATTTCCCATCCTCAGGGGCTTCCAATCCCGAACCTTCACACGCTGAAATTGACGGCTTGGCTGCTCCAGTTCCATCCCTAATAAGGACTCCCGGTATCTCTTCACCAGTGAAAGCCATCATAGTGGCTGCCCATAAACCTTCTACTAGGAAGGTTTATCAAAGCAAATGGAAGCGGTTCTCTATTTGGGTGGAACATAAAAATCTTGATCCCTTTTCCGCGCCACTCTCTGCGGTACTAGACTTTTTGACAGACCTTTTCCAACAAGGAGCAAGCTCTTCGACGGTAAAGGTACAGATGGCAGCCATTTCTCATTACCATGTGGGTCATGACTCGACGCCTCTCATGGCTGCAAAAATTTGTAAAACCTTTCTTAAGGGTGCTTTCCTCTTAAGACCTCGTGTTAAGGAAGCCGTACCACCTTGGGACTTGTCTCTGGTGCTGCAGGCCCTAACCGCTCCTCCTTTTGAACCTGCAGCCTCTGTGGACTTGAAGTATCTTTCCTGGAAAACTGCTTTTTTAGTGGCCATTACGTCAGCTAGAAGAGTTTCAGAACTCCAAGCTGTATGCGTCAAACCACCTTATCTCTCCTTTTTTCCTGATAGGGTTTCCCTCAGGACCAATCCTTCCTTTCTTCCAAAGATTGCTTCCAAATCCAATATTAACCAATCTATTAATTTGCCAGTTTTCTTTCCCAAATATAAAAACAAAGAAGAATATAAACTGCATTCCTTAGATGTTCATAGACAACTGCATTTCTACATTCACAGAACAGCTGGTCATAGACAATCCGATCAACTGTTCGTCTCCTTTGCAAAATTCGCACTGGGTAAGGCAGTCTCTAAGGTCACTTTGTCAAAGTGGATTTCTAATTGTATCTTGCAGGCTTATGACACCTCAGGAAGGCCAGCTCCTCAGAGAATTACAGCACATTCTACAAGAGCAGTATCTACTTCTGCTGCCTTTAAATCTAGAGTACCATTAGATGATATCTGCGCAGCAGCCACTTGGTCCTCATCTCATACTTTCATTTCACATTACAAAGTGGACGTTGTTTCCAGAGGGAGAGCATCCTTTGGCTCTGCGGTGCTCCGGAACATCCTTCCATGACGGCCGCCCAAGATCCAGGTAGCTGGGGACTCTGTCCCACAGGTTGCAGACAAATGAAGTCTTCCTACTTCAGATTAAGAAGTTATGTACTCACCATAACGTTCCATCTGAGTAGGTGACTTCATTTGGATGCAACCATCCCCCCCTCCATCCCCCTGACCTTTCATGACGCTATTAGTTCTGGTTTCTCTGGATTCTGTTATACTGGTATTCACAGGGCAAACTCAATCTGAGGTCAGTCGGGGCTTAGCAGGGGATTATGGGTAAAGGGAGGAGCTAGGAGCTCGGATCCTAAAGCATATGAATTGCTGGCTCGGATCCGATGTCGGATCCGAATCCCACAGGTTGCATCCAAATGAAGTCACCTACTCAGATGGAACGTTATGGTGAGTACATAACTTCTTATTTTCCCTTAACCTTTTTTATTATACTTATTGTATTTATTTTCCCTATTGTTTTTGCTTCCCTTTAACACTTTTTCTCAGCTTATTAGCTGTACTGTTTTTCTGTACTCTTAGAGTATGTCTTATTACCATAGTTATTATTTTGTTTTTTTGTACTTAACAGTACTGTCCTTTTTACCATTGTTGGTATAATTTCTCTTACTTTCCCTTTTTAACTATTTAAAACAAAACAAAAAAAACCTTTTTGCTCAGTCCTTTCTTTTTCTCCTGCCTTTCTTAAACATGTCAGATAAAAATCAGATTTTAAAAAATGTCTGGTGTGCGGCCACAAAATACCAAGCTCTGACGCACATTCTAAATGTGTCTGTTGCCTAGAACCAGGTTATTTAGATTTGGATTGTGACATCTGCAAGAGATTCAACTATCACGCTTTAATTGACTGGAAAAACAAATTAATACTTAGGGGCTTGCTGCCTTCAAAATCTTCAATGGCTTCTTGGGTCAAAGCAACAAGAGACTAGAGAAA
>NC_056727.1:599504711-599667211 GCF_019279795.1 Protopterus annectens
ATTTTTATATACATAGATCTATTTGCCTCCCCTCACAACTGCCAACTACAGAAATTCAGCACAAGGACTTATCACAAGCAAGCATGGAAAGTGGATGCTCTTGTCATTCAGCTGCAAAAGTCTAACAGTATGTGCCTTTCCTCCTCTACCTCTCCTCCCCAAGGTACTCTTAAAGGTCAGACTAGAGAAGCCAAGAATGATTCTGATTGCCCCAGACTGGCCACGCCAGCACTGGTACCCAATCCTTAAAAGCTTGTCTCAAGGCCCAGCCTGGACATTGCCTCTAATTCCTCACTTACTGACCCAGCGAAACAATCAGATTCTGCACAGCCAACTCAGGACTCTAAATCTGGCAGCATGGCGGATAATATAACCATTCAATGCACACCTCTCTCTAAAGCAGTGATGGATGTTATTTTGGAGGCCAGGAGGCCTAGTACCAGAAAATCTTATGCAGAAAAATGGAAAAGATTCTGTACTTGGAACCAGGCACAAGGAATTGACACATCTGTACTAAATATTCCTCATATTTTACAATACCTAACTGAGATGCTGGACAAAGGCCTATCCTTTTCATCAATTAAAATTCATGCCTCTGCCATTTCAGATCATTACAATATGGAACCTTCTATTTTTTCCCATCCATTGCTAAGGCAGTACCCCAGAGGCGCCAAAAACATAAGACCTCCAAGGAGAGCCCCAATACCTGCATGGGACCTCAATTATGTCTTGGAAAAACTCACACTGTCGCCTTTTGAGCCAGCCAATACAGCTGATATAAAGTTTTTATCTTGGGAAACAGCTCTGCTCCTAGCAATAACCTCTGCAAGACGAGTTTCAGAGTTAGACACTCATGACTGTGGAACCTTTCATCATTTTCCATCCAGACAGGGTTTCTCTAAGGACGAACCCAACATTTATGCCTAAGGTAGTGTCCAGTGTGGCCGTTAACCAAACTATTGATTTGCCTACCTTTTATGCAAACCCACAGAATAAGGGTGAGAGACTTCTGCATTCCTTGGACATACACAGACAACTATGCTTCTACTTGGACAGAACTAAAGCTTTCAGAAAAACTGAACAACTTTTAGTGGCATATGCTGCAGGATCTCAAGGAAAGCCCATCTCAAAACAGACTATTTCAAAATGGATAGGCCACTGCATTTGTTTCTGCTATTCACAACATGACAAATGAGTGCCCAAGGGCATTAGGCCTCATTCTACCAGGGCAGCAGCCACTTCAACAGCCTTTCTCAGAGGAGTACCAACCAAAGACATTTTAGAGGCTGCAACTTGGAGTTCAGTGCACACTTTTACAAAGCACTACCATTTACCTCTCTACTCTAACTCCAGAGCAGGCTTTGCAACTGCAGTTCTACAAGGCCTTATAGCCTCTCCTAATCCTATTTAGGCCCAGCCACCCAACCTTAGCTTTGGGATTCAACCCAAGAGTAATGACTGCAACAGTGAAACACGATTAACATAGTACAGTTGTGTACCTACCATAAATGTAGATGTTTGAGTGTATTCACTGTTGCAGTCCAGGTTACCCACCCACCATCCCCCTTTTCTTTGCTGGGACTTACCTATACTTCTCTATCTTATACAACCTATGTGGTGTATTTGCTTGTAGATGAAGGAAATGTTTATTTTACTGCATACATAATTATTGGCATAATATTTTTTAGCCTACTATTTTGGGGGCACCTGACATCTGGGGCAAGAAAAACTGAAGAAAATGGCGTCTGCTGCATCTTTTATACCCCTAGCACACTGACGTCAGGGAAGAGGCAACAGCAACTGACGCCGGATGTAGACTTTGGAATTCTGGCCGACTGTGGGTAGCCTGCCAGCAGGATATGCAGCAGTGAATACACTCGAACATCTACATTTATGGTAGGTACACAACTATACTTTTCTATGGCCCCAACTCCAAGAGGAGCCATGGATTCCGGACCTCCTGACTCATCCCTCAGGGACGCTTCATCCATCAATTCAAAACCTCAGATTGACAGCTTGGCTGCTCCAGTCCCACTTATAGCCAGGCTTCCAGATATTTGCCCTGCAGTGAAACATATTTTGATTTCGTCCCATAAGGCTTCATCCAGAAAGTTATAGTATAGCAAATGGAAAAGGTTTTCCCATTGGGCTTTCAACAACCACATTGATCCTTTTACTGCCCCTATAACAGCTGTATTAGACTTTATAGCTAAGCTTTTTGATGAAGGTGCAGCTGCAGCTACTATTCAAGTTCAATTAGCTGCTATATCAAACTATCATATTGGAGAATTGGGACTAAAAATAATGTCCCACAGGCTTTGCAAAGCTTTCTTGAAAGGTACTTTCTTACTAAGGCCTCCAGTGAAAGAACCATGGGACCTAAACTTTGTGTTGTCCACCTTGATCCTTCCTCCCTTTGAACCTGCATCATCATGTCAACTAAAGTCTTTAACCTGGAAAAGAACCATCTTGATAGTCGTCATGTCTGATAGACTGGTATCAGAACTCCAAGCTTTATCAATATGTCCCCCTTACATGATTTTTCACAGAGCTAGAGTCTCCCTGAGAAATAACCCTTCATTCCTTCCCAAAGTATGTTCAGAAACGAATTTAAATCAGTCTATCGACTTGCCTGTTTTTTCCCCAAACTATGGCAATAAGTCAGAGTCTAAATTACACCAATTGGACGTACACAGACAATTGCGTTTCTGTCTCCATAGAACAAAGGAGTTCAGAAAATCAGAACAACTGTTTGTATCTTTTTCAGATAAAAAGAAGGGAGCCCTGTATCAAAGGTCATGCTTTCCAAGTGGCTTACTGATTGTAAAACTTTAACATACAGAACTTCCAGGAAAAATAAAAGGCCACTCCACAAGAGCTGTAGCAACTTCGTCGGCCTTTCAGGCAAGGCTACCCATGGATTCAATTTGTGCAGCAGCAACATGGGTAAAGCTTCATACCTTTATCACTCATTACAAAGTTGATTTGGCCTCCAGGAACAGGGCTTCTTTTGGGTCACTGTTCTGAAGAGTATTTTCCCTTGAGCCACCCAAGAAAGAAGGCGCTAGGGACGCTGTCCCAACTAGGAGTGAATGAAAGCGAGCTAGGACAACATAACATTAAGAAGTTATGTACTCACCATAACATTCCATGTTTGTTGTCCATCTCACCTTCATTCTTGCATCCTACCCTCCTTCCCCCAGCCTTCGCTCATGGAGGATCAAGAGGTTTCTTGCCAACTGGAACTTGATGATGTTGTTCGTGTTTCACTGTTGCAGTCATTACATTTGGGTTATCTGCTTGCAGGTAGCCCTCAGTCGGCCTGATTAACAAAGTCTTGGGTCCTGCGTCTGTTGCTGTCACTTCTTCCATGACGTCAGGTCGTCAGAGGTATAAAACATGCAGCCGACTCCATTACATCAGCCTTTCTTGACATGCGGTGCTCGAAGCAGAAGCAGTTTGCAAGTGCTGGTCAGCCGACTCCTGAAATTTTCGTTTTCGAGTTTCAGAACCAAAGTCTTCAAATAAAGCGAAGTACCCCGTTGGGGAAACTTTTTCTTGCTCCTTACCGATGTCAGTAAAAGTTGCATTCCTTGTGGAAAGCAAATACCTCAAAGATTTTCATTCGTACTGTATTCCTTGCCTAGGCCCTGACCACGACGTAGCTTGCTGTCGGTTTTGTGCTTTATTTAATCAGTGCACTATAAATCGTTGGTATATTTTCGCCTCTAAATATTTCGGTTCTCGGTTTAATTATCCAGAAATGTCGTTGGTTAGCCATCCGACTACCGGGATTCCGAGAAAATGCAAAGATAAAGACAGAGACAGGCTGTCGAGTTCCAAAACTGCTGATGACGCTTCTCCTAAACCAGTCGCCAGTTCGCCAGTACTTAGTGAGGTGCTTTCACAGCCCCTGATACCCGCTACTTCTGATTCACAGGCCTCTACAGAGACCCATTTGGAGTCTGGTATGCCGCAAGATGCTTCAACTATGGAACCTGCAGATGTCTCTACCGTAGATGGGTCTGGAGCCTCTGTGTAGGCACAGGCTTATGAGGGTGTATTCAGGCCTACTGACTTGCGTATTAAACCGATGCCCTCTTCTTCACTTAGGCCTAAATTTCAAACCATGCCTAAAAAACCGAAGCCCAGGCCACATGCTCAGGCCTCTATGCCTAAAAAACAAATGATAAGAATGGCTGAAGATTTAATAACTCTAATCAGGGGTAGCCAACCCCCTTTCTAAGAGGCCTAGGACTGAAGTTGTTTATGAATCTTCTGACCAGGATTTTGTTTTTTCAGATTCTTCTTATGATCTGGATTTGCCCTTATCTACTTATGAGGATTCTGATGCAGAGGACTCCATTTCCTCTGCTTCCCCTCCAGAGGATTTTTCTTTTGGGGAAACCTTACATACTCTAAGGGAGCATTTCCACTGGGAAAGCCAGGATTTTTCTGATTCAAAAAAGAGGCTTTAGGGATTTCTTACTCCTACTTCAGCAAAGGCCTTTAGCTAATTCCTCCTGTACTAGACATTGTTGATGATGCTTTTTCGGAATTTAGTTTGGCCCTTGATTCCTTGCCTCTTGCTCCCAGAAAACCTGACAGATACTACAGGGTCCCTTAGTCACACAAGTTCCTTTTTAAAAATGCTATTGCGGATCCAGAGACTATTTCACAGGGGCCCAAGGGTATTAAGGCTTCTACTGCTAAAAATCCTACCCCTTCTGATAGAGACTCCAGGGCGCTGGATAGATGGGGTAAGAAGGTTTACACTGCAACCTTGGCCATTAGGGCTTTAAACTGCCAGTTTCATATGTTAAAGTATCAGCAACATGTTATCGGATTGCTTAAACAGAAAATTATGTTGATTCCTGTCTGTGTGGAAAATAAAGAATTACAGGATTTAATGCATTCTGCTGGACAAGTTGGAAAACATACTTTGCAATTGGTTCAAATGCGAATGTGGTTTTGATTCATTAGAGACCTCTTGCAGGGCTGCTGTTACTGGGTCTGTGTTGCCTGATTATGTTAAAGCTAAATTGTTGGATGCTCCCTTAAATCAGGACCGCCTGTTTGGCAACAAGGCCGAGGAAGTTCTTAAAAAGATGGAAGATCAAGCTAAATCTATGCAAGCTGTTAAAGATTTCTTACAAGTTCAGCCTCTTAGATTTAGTAGGCACTGGCCCTCTAAGAATTGGTCCTTTCCAGCCCTTTCCAGGTCTTCTCAAGCTAATCCCAGACACAGCAAAAGCCCCAGGTTTCAGTCCTAGGGGACACACAGGACTAAGTACTGGGGGGCCTCCACTTCCAAATGTGGGAGTAATAAGACTCCCCTATGGTAAACTGTCTCAATGACTTCCTTTTAAAATTTCCAAGCACTTATCAACTGACTGCCCCTTTGGGGGGAAAGATTGCTCTTCATGCAAATAACTGAGAATACATTACCCAGGACAAATGGGCTTTAAATATAGTGTCCCAGGGATACAGATTTCACTTCCACACGTTGCCAGCACCAATCGGGTGGCCGGGCCTACCCCCAAATCAGTGGACAGAGGCCCAGAAAAAAGTACTTTGTCTTAAGCATGGGGGCTATTCAACTGGTACCGGAAGAGGAAAAGGGACAAAGTTTCTACTCAAGACTTTTCCTGGTACCCAGAAAAGACAATTCATGGCATCCTATCCTGGACCTGTCTACTCTAAACACCTTTTTGGAAATTCCAAAATTCAAGATGCTGATTCTTCACCAATTACTTCCTATGCTACGCAAAGATGCCTGGTGGGCAGCACTAGATTTAAAAGAAGCATACCTGCACATCCCAGTCAGGGAATCTTGCAGAAGATACCTACACTTCAAATCAGTTCTCTGCACTGCCCTTTGGCTTATCTACTGCACCCGAGGTATTCACAAAATGCCTAGCTCCAGTTATTGCATTTTGCAGGCAAAGAAATATTCAAATATACCCATACCCAGATGATTGTCTAATTCAGGCAGAAAGCCAGGACATACTTTTGAATCATCTACCCTTTGTGTAAAGGGTTCTAACTTGTCTGGGGTACACCATAAATCAAAGGAAATCACACCTGGTACCCTGTCAACAAATTATATTCCTGGGAGCAAGCTTCAATACAACTTCCCAGATGGCCTACCTCACACCAGAGAAACAAATTAATTTGACAACCTACTGAAAACAAGTGGCCGCAATAACCTGCTATCTGCAAGACAAATACTGCAAGCCTTTGGGTTCATGGCCTCCTGCATTCTTCTAATTCCATGTGCAAGACTGCATATGAGGAAACTACAGTGGTATCTAAAAAGCCTATGGTGTCAACATTCTCAGGATCTAGAAGAAATGATTCCTGTCATACCTTGCCTATGCCTAGAATTCCTTTTATGGGCAGAGGCCTGCCACTAAAACAAGGGACTACATTTTACAACACCCGCTGCCGCCCAAACCCTAACAACAGATGCATCAGACTATGCATGGGGGGGGGTCTCACCTGACAGGGAAGTGCATTCGGGACAAATGGAACCCAAGTCAAATGCACTTGCATATCAATCAAAAAGAAATGTTAGCTGTACCGAATGCTCTGACAGCCTTCAAGGACCACATTCTTCCAAGACAACTTATGGTAAAGACAGAGACAACACCACTGTTATGTGGTACATAAACAAGCAGGGGGGGTACACATTCTTACCCCCTCTGCAGACTAGCCATGGCATTGTGGAACACAGCCTCGAGCTACCAAGTGCACATACAAGCTCAATTCCTGCCAGGAAAATTAAATACACTGGCAGACGGACTAAGCAGAAACCTCATGGACCCAAACGAGTGGAAACTGGAACCAAGGATTTTCAACATGTTGACAAGCAGATGGGGAGCCCATATATAGACCTGTTTGCTTCTCCCCAGAACTACCAATTGGGCAAATTTTGCACAAGGACTCCCCACAAGCAAGCCTGGAAAGTGGATGCTCTGTCCTTCTGCTGGAAAAACCCATCAGTCTGTGCCTTCCCCCCTCTGCCTCTGCTCTCCAAAGTACTACTAACAATCAAACAGGACAAACCAGGGATGATTTTGATTGCTCCAGACTGGCCACGCCAACACTGGTACCCCCTCCTGCGCAGTGTGTCACGGTTATCCCCATGGCACCTGCCTCAGACTTCTTCCCTGTTGTCTCAGGAGGAGAACCAGATTCTGCACCCTCAGCTTCTAACACTGAACCTTGCAGCCTGGCTAATTGCATAATCTCTCCTCTACCATCCCTCAGTAAACCTGTGATATGGATATCATTTTAGAGGCATGGAGTCCTAGTACTAGAAAATCTTATGCTGAAAAATGGAAAAGATTCTGTGCCTGGAACCAATCTCAAGGGATGAGCACAGCAGCACCCAGTTTACCTCAGATTTTACAATACTTAACCGAGATGCTTCACAAGGGCCTGTCTTTTTCCTCCATTAAAATCCATGCCTCAGCCATTTCAGCTCATTATAACACAGAACCTCCCCTCTTCTCTCATCCAGTGCTTAAGCAGTTCCTCAGAGGGGCCAAAAATGTGAGTCCACCCAGGAGAGCTCCAACCCCCAGCCTGGGCCCTTAACTTTGTTTTGGAGAAACTCACTCTACCTCCTTTCGAGCCAGCTGCTACTGCAGACTTAAAATTTATTTCTTGGAAAACAGCTTTCCTTTTAGCAATCACTTCAGCTAGAAGGGTATCTGAATTACAGGCCCCTTATGGCAGTGGAGCCTTTCATCATCTTTCATGCGGACAGGGTGTCCCTCAGGGCCAATCCATCCTTCATGACCAAGGTGGTATCCAGTGGTGGTCTTAATCAGTCTATTCATTTGCCAACCTACTTTTCCAATCCACAAAACAAAGGGGAATGGATACTGCATTCCTTAGATGTGCACAAACAACTTGGATTCTACTTGGACAGGACTAAACCTCAAAGGAAATCTGAACAACTGCTGGTGGTTTGCTGCAGGGGCAGAGGGGAAGGCTATTTCAAAGCAAACCATCCTAAATAGATAAGCCATTGCATTAATTTCTGCTGTAAGCACCATGGAAAACCTATCCTCCAGGGGATCAGACCTCACTCCACCAGGGCTGCATCTATCTCTACAGCCTTTCTCAGTGGCGTACCTACCAGGGACATCCTAGAAGCTGTTACCTGGAGTTCTGTGCATACTTTCACCAAGCATTATCATTTGCCAATTTTCTCTAAATCCAGAGCTGGCTTTGCCACTGCAGTCTTGCAGGGCCTTATAGCTGGTCCTAATGCTATCTAAATGCCTTCTCCCTACCATAGCGTTGGGAATCTACCCAAATGTAATGACTGCAACAGTGAAACACGAAGAACATAGTACAGTTTTGTACACTTACCATAAATGTAGATGTTCGAGTGTATTCACCGTTGCAGTCCTGGTTACCTTCCCTCCAGCCCCCTAACTTCTTTTGGCTATATCTCTACTTTCCTTTACTATGCTTAAAAGCCTTTTTGGTGTATTTGCTTTTTTGTTGGAGGTATATCATTGTACTTGTATATTTAATTGCTCCCCGTTAGGGGGGGCACCTGACATCTGGGCAAGAAAAACTGATGTAATGGCGTCAGCTGCATGTTTTATACCCCTGACGACCTGACATCATGGAAGAAGGGACAGCAACCGACGCAGGACCCAAGACTTTGTTAATCAGTCCGACTGAGGGCTACCTCCAAGCAGATAACCCAAATGTAATGACTGAAACAATGAATACACTCGAACATCTACATTTATGGTAGGTGTACACAGCTGTACTTTCTGTGAATCTCTTCCTTTGTTCCTTTATTGGACATGGTTATATGTTTAGAGGTAGTAGTTAGTGTCTGCAAACAAGATCCGGGTAATCTTCTCTGAGCACGATGAGATAGGGTATAGCCACGAGCCAGTGGAAGCTCTCAAGCTTTTGTATAGGCCGAGTTGGAACAGATTCCCTGTTCCATACTCAACCAGCAATGAATGAAGGCAAGATGGACAACAAACATGGAACGTTCCGGTGAGTACATAACTTCTTTCCCTGCTCCCCTGTATTCAGTCATCTGGTCAGTCTAGTTTCTCTGCAGTACAGTAATCCTGTTCTTCTTTTCTTTAGTAAAGATAAGGACGAAGAATCCATTCAGAATATCTGCTTATTCTCATTAATTCTCCAGCTAAGACTCCTATTTAATCATTTGTTTTCCTTTTCACCTTGACTGTATTTAGCTAAAGTCTGTCTTTTGTTCTGTTTGCCACATCCCTTTCTGTTTTCTGCTGTGACCTTTCCTATCAAAGTTGTTTAGATGCCAGGTAGCCAGCACTGGGAGTCTGCTGTTCATTATACTGCTGCAAGCCTTTCCTGAAAACTGGGTAATAACCATAAAAAAAAAAAAAAATGCAGGGATAACCATCTGATGTCATTTTCATTTGTTCCTCAACGAATGGGTTCGGATCCGATCCACTGATCCAACTCTTGTCACTTTCTTTACATTCTCATATCTTTCTCTCAAGCTCCTCGCTTACCCATAATGTCCCTGACCACTGTATTGTCTCATCTCGTTTGCCATTCCTCAAGAACAGACAGGATTGCGATTTCTTGAGCTCTTAGTGGGTTTTAATGAGTGCATAAATTTATATTTTTTCATCTTTATCTTTTTTTCCTTACAGTAGTTTATAATATATCCCTTGCCTCTTTTCTAAACTTTCCTAAATCTTTCTATTATCACTTTCAAGGAGCTGTTTATTTGATATTCTTAGCTACCATTATTGGTAGTCTTTCTCCTTCTATTACTTTGCCTGAAGGTAATCCTTTGTTGTATCACTGTTGGTATTAAGACCGTCCTTTTTCCTCTTTTTCTCTGTTTAAACAAAAAAAAAAAAACTTTTGTGTGAACATGTTCTACTAGTTTGCGTTATGGCTGATAATCCTACTGGTTATAAGAGGTGTACTTCCTGTGGGCATAGGATCCCCAACTGTGATGCCCACAGGGAGTGTGTTTATCATCTGGGTCCAGCATACTTGGACTAAAAGGCCTCATTCCGGCCTATGCGCCTTCTGCTGGTACTTCTTCAAGGGCTCAAACCTCCTCTCATAAATCAAAGTAACATAAAGGGCAAAGAAAATACTCCCCTGCATGGCCTCATCAGTCTGCACCTTCATGTTAACCTCCCAAGAAAGTTGCAAAGAGCTCGGATCTGAAGTCATTGGATCTGATGTCTGCTGTTGCCAAGTCTCCTTGGCTCCATATTCCAAGATTTTTCCTAGAGTTGGTATCCCAAGGTTGAAGTATCCTTTTCTTCAGGAGACACGTAAAAAGTTGTCCAGACCACCATCCACTTTGTCCTTTGTTAGGTGTTCCCAAAGTTTTTCCGAGTCGGAGGTAGATAGAATGATGGGAAACTTCCTCAGAGCACAGATCCAAATGGGGGTCCTGTCAACACCGTCTCCCATTGGATCCATGAGCCTTAAACCTTTTTTTCTAGCCTGTAGTTGCTCTTTCTCTGATCCGACCAGAGAGTTGAACCATCTGATCCAAACATTCTTCTGTCTTCTACTCTGGCAACTTCCCTGATCCAGTTGGCTCCTGCTCATTTGGAAGACAATGGTTCTCTTAGCCGAAGTGTCAGATCCAAGGGGTTGACTTCAACTCCGAAGCTTTCGGAGCCATCACTTCCCCTTGGAGCTTCGGCATTGGACTGCTCGGCTCCTACTCCTCCCTCAGAGAAGAGGGTTTCGGAAAGCTTTAGATCGTCTGCTGTGCGAGCCTCTGTTCTGGTCGTATTGTCTTCGTCTTCTCCTGGTCCTTCTGGCTTCAAGGTGGTGGAGAGGATGGTCTTCGTGTTTCACTGTTGCAGTCATCACATTTGAGTTATCTGCCTGCAGGTGGCCCTCAGCCGGCCTAAATACCACAGTCTTCAGAGTTCTGCATCGGATGCTGTCGCTGCTTCCATGACATCAGGTCGTCAGGGGTATAAAACATGCTGTCAATGCCATTACATCAGTCTTTCTTGCCGTGCGGTGCCTGTAGCGGAAGCAGTTTGCAAGTCCCAGTCGGCCGACTCCTGAAATTGTCGTTTTCGAGTTTCAGACCCAGCGTCTTCAAAAAAGGTAAGTACTCCGTTGGGGATCCTTTTTTCTTGCTCTAACCGATGTCAGAAAAAAATTAACAATTGTCTTGCCTGTAGAAAGCAAATAACTCAGAGATTTTCATTCTTACTGTGTCACCTGTTTAGGCCCAGACCATGGCATTCCTGTCGGTTTTGTGCCTTGTTCAATGCCCGAACTATTCGTCATCAGGCTATTTTTATAGCTAAATACTTTCATTCTTGATCGCCGTACTCAGAAATGCCTTGGTTAAGCCATCCGACTACCGATCTTCTGAAAAAATGTAAGGATAAAGACAGAGACCACATAGGTTCAAAACTGCCAACAGTGCTTCCGTTAAGCTAGTCGCCAGCCTGCCGGTATTCAGTGAGGCACTTTCGCAGCCCCTTATACCCGCCACTACAGATTCGCAGGCCTGTACTGAGACCTATTCGGAGTCCGGTATGCCGCGAGATGCTTTTTCGACTATGGAACCTGCGGATGTCTCTACCTTGGATGGGTCCAGAGCAGACCGGCTTCTGAGGGTGTATTCAGGGGTACAGGCTTGCATCTTAAACCGACAGCATCATTTCCAACTAGAAGTACCAAATTCCTCAGGCCTAAAACTCACACTATGCCTAGAAAACAGTCGACCAAACCGATGACTCAGGCCCATATGCCTCAAAAACAAATGCTTAGAATGGCTGAAGACCTTATTACCTTTATTAGGGGAAGCCAGCCTTCCCCCTCTTAAGAGACCTAGAATCGATTTTCTTTTTGATTCTTCTGATCAGGAATCTGATATCTATGCTCCTTCTGATTACCAGGCTTTGCCCTTATCTACTTATGAGGATTCTGATGCGGAGGACTCGCTTCCCTCTGCTTATTCTCCAGGAGATTTTTCTTTTGGTGAAACTTTGCATACCCTTAGGGAGCATTTCCACTGGGAAAGCCAGGACTATTCTGAGTCCAAAAAGAGACTTAAGGAATTCTTACTCCTGCCTCAACACAGGCCTCTAGCTATCCCTCCTGTTCTGGCTATTGTAGATATTTTCTTGGAATCTAGCCTTACCCCAGACACTTCCTCCAACTCCCAGAAAACCTGACAGGTACTACAGAGTACCTGACTATCACAAGTTCCTCTTTAAGAATCCTTCTACGGATCCAGAGACCATTTCCCAAGGACCAAAAGGCATCAAGTCTATGGCTGCCAAAAACCCTACCCCTTCTGATAGAGATTCTAGAGCCATTGCATTTTGCAGGCAGAGAAATATTCAAATTTACCCATATCTGGACAATTGTCTGATTCAGGCAGAAAGCCAGGACTTGCTATTACAGCACCTGGCATTTATAAAGAAACTTCTATCCTCACTGGGGTGCACCATCAATGAAAAGAAATCTCACCTAGTACCCTGCCAAAGTTTGTATTCCTGGGAGCAAGCTTGAACACAACTTCCCAGATGGTATTCCTCACTCCAGAGAAACAAGTTTATTTGACAACCTACTTCAAACAATTGGCCATAAAAACCCAGCTATCTGCAAGGAAAATACTGTAAGCCCTGGGGTTCATGGCCTCTTGCATTCTAATTCCATATGCAAGACTGCGTATGAGGAAACTCCAGTGGTATCTAAAATGTTTATGGGGTCAGCATTCTCAGGACCTGGAAACAATGATTCCTATCATTCCTTGTCTAAGGACAGAGTTCCTTTGGTGGGCAGAGGCCTGCTACCACAACAAGGGACTCACTTTCACTCTACCCCCTGCTGCCCAAACCCTAACAGACGCATCAGACTATGCATGGGGGGCTCACATGGCAGGGCAGTGCATTCAGGGCAAATGGGACCCGAGACAGATGCACCTGCATATCAACCAAAAAGAAATGTTAGCTGTACAGAATGCTCTGACAGCCTTCAACGACCATATTCTCCCAGGATAACTACTAGTAAAGACAAACAGCACCACAGTTATGTGGTACATAAACAAGCAGGGGGAACCGACTCCTTCCCTTTCTGCAGACTGGCCATGGCTCTGTGGAGCACAGCCTTGAGCATCCAAGTGCACCTACAAGCAGAATTCCTGCCAGACAAACTAAATTCACTGGCTTAAAACCCTGAACCTTGCAGCCTGGCTAATTCCATGAGCTGTCCTCTAGCATCCCTCAGTAAGCAGGTGCGGGATGTCATTCTGGAGGCAAGGATTCCTAGTACCAGAAAATCATATGCTGAAAATTGGATGATACTGCTCCTGGAGCCAGGCTCAGGGAATGGCCACAACGGTGCCCAGCTTACCTCCTATTCTGGAGTACTTAACAGAAATGCTCCACAAGGGCCTATGGCCTATCCTTCTCGTCAATTAAGATTCATGCCTCTGCCATTCCAGCACATTATAATACTGAGCCACCCCCTCTTCTCTCACCCCTTGCTAAACAATTCCTTAGAGAGGCCAAAATTTTAAGACCTCCCCCCCCAGGAGAGCTCCCACTCCAGCCTAGGACCTTAACTTTGTATTGGAAAAGCTCATTCTTCTCTCCTTTGAGCCAGCTGCAACAGCAGAGTTGAAATTCCTTCCTTGGAAAACAGCCTTACTTCTAGCCATCATTTCAGCAAGAAGAGTGTCAGAATTACAGGCCCTCATGGCAGTGGAACTGCCAGCAGGATAACCCAAGTGTAATGACTGCAACAGTGAATACACTCGAACATCTACATTTATGGTAGGTACAATCTTCGGATCCTGTGGCAGAGTCTATTGATCCTACACCTCAAGGACAGTCAGCCTGGATGACCTTTCAAGCAGTTCCCACCAGGGAACTCCCTGCTTCTTCTGACACCTCCCCAGAGCCCACTGAAGAGGTTCTTCAGAAGAAGTTGTGCAAGAGGAGGCACTTGGATTCCCTGCAGGAATCCCTTACAGAAGATACAGATTTTGATGACGGGGAAGGGTCCCCTGGATCTCCACCTGAGGATGTCTTGTTTGGAGATATCTTAGAGATATTTCACCAGAAAGGTGGTTGGTCTTCCCAAAACCTTTTCCAGGAGGAATCTGTGTTCTTGTAAGTCATTAGGTCTCTGGACCATCTATGTCTTGGGTTACTCCACTTGCAGATGAGCTTCTAGACCTTGTCTTCCACAGGGCATGGAAGGAACTTGACTCCGTAGAACCAATCCCCAAATATCAGGACAGGATTTTGACTGCCCCCTCGACAGGCAACACTGGACCAAAGGAATCCCTGCAGATGCCATGGTGGTTGCAGCAATCACTTAAATGGAGCTGGCTGAACAGAACTCCTCTGTCCATCCCTCTAATAGGGAGTTTAGGGCATTCAACAGGTTTGGGAAGTGAGTGTATGCATCAGTGACCTTTGCCTTATGGTTGCTGAATTATCTGGCACATTTTACTAGGTTATAGAGGGACTTAGACAAGGAACTCTGTAACTCTACCCATTGGTTCATCTCTTCAGAAGATCAGAAGTCCTTTTCCTCGTGACTGGCCACCCTGCAATCCATTACTAATGCATCCATGAGGTTAATCTCATACTCAGCTGAAGGTTCCTCACTGACTGCCAGTTCAGATATAGCTATTATGAGACGTGGCTGGATGCAGTTGGATGATTTTGCAGAGCCCTTCAAGGGATCATTCATCAGTGCTCCTTTTGATAAATCTTCTTTGTTTGGGCCAACAGTTAGAGACACTGTCCCACAGTGAGAAGGATGGAAAGACCGTGTTTGCCTTAGAAGTCCGCTTTTCTACTCCACAGAGACCTTTTTCTAGGAATCAGTGCAGTGGTAAGAAGTAGTTCCAGAAATCTCAAGGACCTTTCTAAGAGTCACAAGGAGACTTTTCCCCCAGAGGCAGAGGGGGGGATGAGCTATAATGGATGACGCACACATGGCAGAGGGGGTTCGCAGAATCAAAGGTCTCAAGATTCCTTCTTGGACACATCCTTTCAGCGCTCCTGAAAAGTTGCCTGACTGTCCCTCTTTGGAGGCAGGAGGCGCTTGTCTTTGCACCTAAAAGTCTGAATAGCCATCACAAAAGATTCATAGGTGCAAAGGATCATATTCAGAGGATATTTCATTCCCTTTTTACACATTCCCCAAAGGAAAAGGATACGTCTCACAGATGTTCCACCCAATCAGAGAGGGAGTTAGCAGCTGTAGAGATTTAAAAGCTCCTGGACAAAAGTCATCCAAGAGGTCCCCCCCCCCCCTACCCAGACCAAAGAGGATCCAGAATTTACTCAAGGTTCTTTTTAGTTCCAAAGAAAAAAAAGGGGGAGGGCCTGAGACCCATTTTGGATATCCGTTATCTGAACCAGTTTGTAAAAAATTCCATATTCCGGATGGTCACGGTTCAGTACCTTCTGCCTCTCTTACCGAAGGACGCCTGGATGTGCTTTTATTGATCCTCAAGATGCATGCATCACATCAAAATGAACAGGCACTCTTGGAGATTTCTACACTTCTGGTTGGGAGATGGTCATTACCAGTTCATAGCCCTGCCCTTCAGTCTCACTAGCCCTCTGGGTGTTCACCAAATGTATGGCAGTGGTAGCAGCTCATCTAAAACTGCTCAGATTCAGAGTGTTTCCTTACTTAGATGACCGGCTTCTTGTCCCACCGACCAGTCATCTTCTGCAAAGAGCCAGGGATTACTTACTCCAATTATCTCACTCTCTGGGAATTCTGATCAGTCTAGCCAAGTCACAACTTCAACCAGTTCAAATCTTGTAGTTTATAGGGGCTCATTTAGACACAGTCAGTTGTCTAGCTCTTCTGCGTCAAACAGAGTTCTTACATTGAAATTGCATGTCTGACAGGTTCTTTTTCATCCTTCTCCCCCAGCAAAAATGGTACTTAAAGCATTAGGGTCGATGACTGCTGCATCAACTTTAATACCCAATGCTCGTCTTCATATGAGAATTTGTCAGTGGACTGTAGCAGTGCAGTGGTCCTTTCATCAACATCCATTATGGCATCCGATAAAATTGTCTTTGGTTTGCAGAAAATCTCTGCCCTGGTGGATACACTCTGCAGAGATTTCTCTAGGGCATCCCTTTGTTCTTCCTCCCCGAATGCCATGTTGATCACAGATGCCTCACAGTTGGGGATGGGGGGGGGGGGGGGGCTAATACTTGGTATAGACTGTTCAAGGCACTTGGTCCCCCAGCGGTGCTTCTAACATTGCAGACCCTTCAGAGCTCTCTTCCACTTGGAGCAATTGCTATTCAAGCAGACAGCATGTCAGTAGTCTGGTACACCAATAAACGAGGAACCAGATCCTATCCCTTGTGCTGAGAAGCAATGAGAGTTTAGCAGTGGGTGATCTCCTCCAACCTCTTTCTTGTAGCAATGCACGTACCTCCAACCTCTTTCTTGTAGCAATGCACGTACCAGTAGGAAGTCCAGCATCTTAGTGGACAAGCTCAGCTGGACCATCAATCAGTCAGTGGCAGATATGATCTTCCTCAAATGGGATCAACCATGCTGCGATCTATTCACTTCTCCCCTCAACAACAGTTGCAGCAGGTTCTTTGCCCTAATTCCTCCTCCTCCTCAGAGACATTCACAGAGAGGTGCTCTAGTCCACTTTTGGCCCTCTGGTCTCCTTTATGCATACCCTTCCCTGCATCTAATCCCAAAGTTTCTTCAGAAAGTACTCCAGTTGAAGAGCAAAGTAATCCTCATTGCCCCCTATTGGTATCTGCAAGTGTGGTTTACCTTCCTATTGTCTTGCCTAGTGTTTGGACACTGGATCCCAGTCCAGACCTCCTGCCTCATGCATCAGGAATAATTCATCCAGTCATTGCAGGCCTCAAATTGACCACTTAGTTTCTCCAATTCTTATGATGGCTAGGCATTCCAGGCTTTCCTCCCCAGTCCACCAGATTCTTTGTCCCACAGACCTTCGACTAGGAAGATTTATAAGAATAAATGGAAATGATTTTCCTTTTGTTCTCATCAGAGAGAGTTGGAGCCTTTCGCAGCTCCTCTCCCAGCTGTCCTAGATTTCCTTGCCTCCATCTTTTAAAGTGGGGCAAGCCTTTCCACCATCAAAGTTCAGTTAGCAGCCATCTCCAGCTATTACATCAGAGGTTAGCTTCATCTAAGTTATGTAAGGCTGTTCTGAAAAGTACCTTTTTACTTAGACCACCAATTCAAGATCCCACTCCACCTTGGTACCTGGCTTTGATATTACAGACCTTCGTACATTCATCTTTTGAGTCTTCAGCTAAAGTAGACCTTAAGTGTCTGTATTGGAAAATGGTCTTTTTGGTCTCTGTCACTTCAGCAAGATGAGTATCTGAACTCCAAGCACTCTCTTCAAAATCACCATATTTGATTTTTCACAGTGATAGAGTTACTTTACGTACAAATCCTTCTTTTCCACTAATGTGGCCTCTGAATTAGACATCAATCAAGTGATCAATTTACTAGCTAGCTTTCCCGAATTTGACAATAATGGAGAATGTACCCTTCATCTTTTAGATGTCCATAGGCAACTTTGCTTTTACCTTTACAGGACTAAGGAATTTAGAAAAATGATCAATTATTTGTCTCCTCAAATAATAAGATAGGAAACCAATTGTATTGCCTGCATTTATTCCTTCAGAGGCTTAACCTTAACAGGATAACTTAAAACCTCACTCAACTAGGTCTATGATTGATGACATTTGTGCAGCTGCCACATGGTCTAATGCTCATATTTTTATTTCTCATCACAAATTAGATATCTCCAGAAACAGAGCAGCATTTGGTTCTGTGGTTCTCCATAACATCCTTCCGTGAGGGCCACCCAAGGCAACTGTGGCTGGGGACTCTGTCCCATTCATTGAAAAACCAATGAGAATGACACCATCAGATATAAAAGTTATGTGTTCAACATAACTATGCATCTGTGTTGTCCATTTTCATTCTTCCTCAACTGTCCCCCTCACCTTCCCCCATCCATGTCTTTTGGAGAGACCTTAAGGAATTGTTCCTGTTTGAGCTCCTGATCTTTCAGCTGTCGCTTTTCTGATATAGCTATGTGGAGATACCTTGTTGTGATACTGTATAATAGCACCAAACTCAATCTGAGATAATATAGTGATCAGTGGCATTATGGTTAAGGGAGGAGCTCGAGAGTCGGATCCTGGAATCTAAAGAAAGTGGTCAAGTCACATCTGAGGATTGGATCCCAACCCATTCATTTAGGAAGAATGAAAATGGACAACACAGATGCATAGTTATGGTGAGTTCATAACTATTATTTTTTCTTTTTGTTGTGTTTAGCAATGTGTTTCATAGCTTATTGTGCTATACTTGTTGTGTATGATTATCAGACTGCTTACAGTGCTACTGTTTTAGCTCATTGCAGACTTTTTTTTTGGCTTATGTAAGAGGTTTCTTTCTAGGAGAGGTAAAAGAATATTGGATAACTGCCATAGTATAGGGATGTTCCATCCAGTGTATGGACTTCACCATTGTGAACTGATCATTGTCTTCTAAAATATTAGATGGAATGATGACTGGTTTTGGTGAACAGAATTTGATGCAAGTGCCTTTTTTGAAAACTTGTTATGGTGAGTGTCTCGTACAGCTGTACTTCTACTCCCAAGGGGAAGCTGTGATCTGGTTTCTTTTCTTCTGGTCATCCTGGAGCTCATCACTTTGATGGAATGATAAACGTTTTTGTATATTGGGCAGTCCTTTTCCCAATTATTAGAAAAAGAGAATAAGGTGTGTTGTTTATATGTGATGCCTAGTTCCTCATCTTCCAGATCAGTGTGTTTCCAGTTATACATATGCTTTGGATTACCACATCCTGCAGCTTGGGACCATTTTCTTTGCTACTCAGCTTCCTCTTCCTCCTGGAACATATTACCCAAATGGAACTGCAGAATTAATTCACTTAGTTATTTAGTCATTTTCTTTGGGGTTACATGATACTTCTGTGGTTTCACTCTTCAAATTACATCATAAATCTGAAGTTAGCCATTATCATCTGTTTTGGATTATGTATTTGTAGTGTGTTTATTCTACTGATTTACAGTCTGATTCCAAAGTGTATTTTCTGTACTTGTTTGTCTTGGTAAAACGAAATGTTGTTTTTGCTGTTCCTGAGATATACTTTGGGGAGAGTGGTGTTTGTACTTTCCTATTGCAGAGTTGTTTCAGTAACATTTAAGTAATCATTTGTAACTTGTACTACTCCTGTTATGACTTCTAATTACAGCAGTAACAATTTTAGACCCCCCTTTTAGAACTCCAAGAAGTTTGCCACTTGGTGACAATGGTCTGAATGGATTTTTCTGGTATAAAATACACATTAAAACGGTAGGAATCTGCAGTAATGTACTTTTCATAGTTGTCTTTAGTCCAATAAAAGATGTGAATCAAAATATAAACTCCTTTTAGGTAAGCATAAGACATGCATAAAGAAATAACACTATAATGTACTAGTTGTCTTGTTTCTTTTCTTACAAGTGACTGAACTAGTTGGTTCTCTCCTTCTGTTAGTGGCACAGTAGATGGCAAGAAAGATAAGCAGTAAACATCTCTCAGGTATCTCAGAGTTTTAACATTTTCATACAACCAGCAGGCTGAATAATGTTTCTTGTGTTTGGAAAGGAGGGAGTGCAACTTTTTGAGTATGTGCTTTATCTTGTCTTCTGCATTCTCTACAGGTGATCGATATTCCCGTGTAGTGTTTACTTCTGCAACAGGAGAAGATCTGTGGAGTTTGCAAGCAATTAAATCAATGTGCAATTTGGATAATGCTAGGGTAAGTTTTAAGTACTATTTCTCTCACATGTAGGTAGATTTGAACCTTTTGTTACTGCAGATAATTTCCCTTTAAACTGACTATAATCATATTCAGTTGCATACTTTCAGCACACTCCTCAGATCACCTTAAACTATTTAAATGTATTACAAGGCCAGGTGATTTTCTTTGTTTATCAGTGGTATTGTTAGCTTTTCAGGTTTCTGGATCAGGCAGGCATTGTGTGTTAAGAAGCTGAACTGGCTCATTCTTATGTACTCAACACATAGTGTAATTAATGTATTTGTGAACCTATATGAACATGCAGCTTAGTAGAGAAATTAGAGGATGATTATAATAAAATACATATCTGTAGAATATCCTGAAGAAAGCATACAAACTGGAAATGGTATAATTTTCTTCATCTCTATCTCTGCATTTGTACTTCATGATATAATACCCAGCCAGCTTGACAGTTCAGACTTTTCCTTTGTGGTGACTGCCACGTCCCTTTACCAGTTAGCAGTTGACTATAATAGTTGCTACTGAACATTCATAAGCAATGGTGGCTGGTAACCAGATTGCATTGGTGAATGTCAGGGCAGATGTTTTTCAAGCCAAAGTCCAAGGCTGGACAACTCAATTCTGATGATCTCTCTTACGTCAGAAGAAAACTCCTGCAGTGAATAAGTATACATTCATTTAATTTTCTGTTTATCTGTGTTAATCAGATATCACATATTGAGTTTTGCTTTGCCTTGGTATAGTTTTCAGTAACACAATGTGAAGAGAGAGAAAATGATCCTGGTATCAGTTCTTAGATGCAGCTTAGTGTTGCATGCAAATGAAAGACAACTCAAGTTTTTTTTCCCTGTCATTGTCCTGTTGATTAAAAAAATCAGACTTTTTCCCCAAAAGGTAGGATAGCTATCGGCAAAGGAGTCCTACTGGCTTAACTTGAATATGGACTTGCCCTTATAGCTGAAGCATTCAAGAAAAAACTGCAAATCCTCCGAACTTCAACAAACCAGTAGATTCTGCCTTATGTCCCCCAAAAAGAGCATCATCGCACAGTCCTAAGCAAATAACTACCTATAAAAGCAAGGTGCTCACTGCTTCTTGCTTCCCTAACCTACAAACCAGTGCACAGTGAAATACCCCACTTCAAAGCTCAGTCCACCGAAAGAACCACAACTTATAATGTAAGATTCCAAGCTTCCCTTAGTCTAACCATTCATCAAAAGAAGCCACATTTTACTGACCACAGCTTTTCAACAGTGGCTCCCCAAGTTTGGGAATCTCATACAGCAGATCTGTAACCAGTCTTACCTTTCCTTAAATTCAGGCAAGACCTTAAACACCTATTCAAACAAGCAAAGTAAGGTGTTACTTGATGACAGCCACTGTTTACTAACCCCCATATCTGTTAACTTCAGGCAATGCAACACCACTTGAAGCATTTATGCAATAAGTCTCCCCCATCCTCCCTGTCTCTCTCCCACTTTGTAAAGTCCATCTCTGGCATACTCTAACCTATCACCTCTCACTACCCCCCCAAACCCTCCTAAACTGTATCTTACCCATTTTGTATGTATAAGACAACTTTCATCTCTTTTTTTTTTTCTTCTCTCATAATTTAATAATGTTAATGCATATTATAAATAACTGATGTTTTTCATTTGATCACTGCTGCAGTAGCCTAAACTGTATGGATTATGTCCTGCCAGCTTACGAAGCTTCAGGGCACCTACCACATGCCCAGATCATTAATCAGCTTGAGCAAAGCTTACTTAAAGTTAAGTGTGGGCACCAATCCCGTCAGAGCTTTCCTGCTTCTGAAGAGAGTGCTTCTGTGTAGGCTTTCGAGGATCAACAGTCTGCTAACACTATTCCAGTGTTGGGCTGATAAATTCCCTTCAGGGAGAAAACCTACCACTTTATCTTTTGTGACACACAACTTACTTTTTCTGTAAAATATATATATATTATCTAGGAAAACTGTTTATGTGAAGTTGTTAAATCTTGCCACTTATTCTCATTGATGGGTTCGGAGCCGATCCTCTGCTCTGACACGGCCTATAGCAAAAGCTCAAGGTTTGCCAGTAGTTCAAGACCAAGCCCCTTATCCCACAATGCACTGCTGGAATTACCTCAGATCTAGTTTGCCGCAGCAAGAGATCTCTGTGATCCAGTCAGCTCGGACCATATATTGCTTAAATCGCAAGTTTAAAAAATTCTTTCTCCTTCTTTTTGATATATATTATTCTCTATCTAGTGCGTGTGTGTTTCAAGTTAAAATATTGTAGTTATACGTAGGTTAGATTGTAGTAGGTAGTGCCCTGTGTTGGCTTATTTTCTTAGAGTGTTGGGCCTTTTGTTAGCCCTATTTAGATTTAACAAATTCTTCTTGTTATTAGTATTTTTTTAGTGTGGGCCTAGTTAGCCCTGTATTTAACTTCTACAAGTTAATTCTGTGGTGTGCCTGTTTCAAACTTTGAACATGTCGGATGAGAGGGAAAAGTCTCATCCCAAATCGAGGTTTAAGAAATGTCCAGATTGTGCACAGAAAATGTCCGTCACTGATGGGCATGTCCAATGTGTTTACTGTCTGGGGGCTAAACACCTCCAAGACTCTTGCAGTATTTGCCACTCTTTTTCCTCTAGGGTGCTCTTAGAGAGAAGGAGAAAACTTATTGATTGGGGGTTGCTGCAGCATACTTTCTCTGAGGCGTTGGGTAGCCAGGAAGGTGCTAGCACTTCTTCAAAATCATCTAAATCTTCTGGAGATTCTAAAGTTACTAAGAAGGCAAAAAGAATAAGAGGGTACAGGGTCATCAGTTCCACAGTCCTCTGAACCGATTGTCCCTTTGGTTTGGAGCCAGCTCCCAATATTGGAGTCGGTCTCTGAGGTTCCCTCATCTTCTCTGTTCTAGTCAGCACCTTCGGTGCATTCCTCGAAGTCTTCAGTCAGCCTGTCAGATATGGATATTGATCGGCTAGTGCAGAAGCTTCTACGGGCACCAGGACTTGCTAAATTGTTGTCAGCCCCGACCCTTTCGTCGGAGCCGAAGACCATTGAACCGGACTTGACTACTCCTCCTCCGAGCCGTACTGGACTCTCGGAGCCGAAGGAGCCAAACCGATAGTTGTCGAACCTATGGAACCAAGACCCGCACTGGTGTTATCGGTTCCATCTACTTGGACGTCCTCGGTGCCGACCAAGGACACTAGGAGCCGACACTCTCCTGTCTGGTCCGGGGAGGATAGTCAAACCGATTTGTCGGTGCCAACCCTTCCTCTTGGGGCTTAGGCTCTGATGAGCTCGGCTCCTGCCTCGAGCTTGGAGCCCATGGTTTCGGTGTGGGAGGATCGGACGGTCCCTCCAGATCCGTCTACCCCTTCTCGTTGGAGCCATGGTGCTTTTGATGCCATGAGGAGAGTCCTGTCTCCTAAGACATCGTCGGCATCAGTTCGGGCTTCCTTCTCCCCTCAAGCACCTATGTCCACTTCTACTGGTCCCCCTAAGCGTAGAGACCCTGAGCCTCAAGTAGCCCCACAGGGCGCCCCCTGTTCTTCTGAGACCTCCCCAGATCTCCCTACTGAGGAGGTACCCAGGAAGAGACTGTGCAAGAGGAGGCACTTGGACTCCCCACAGAAGTCTTTGACATCCGACACTGACTTGGATGAATCAGAAGGGTCCCCTCGATCCCCCCTCTGAGGATATCTCCTTTATGGAGATATTAGAGATCCTGAGTCAGAGGGGCGATTGGCAATCCAAAACCCCTACTGAGGACAACTCAGTGCTTTTGAAGGCTTTTGGGTCTCAACCTTCCACTTCTTGGGGGTGTCTGCCTTATGATGAGCTCATGGAGCTGATCTCTAGTAAGGCGTGGGAATCACCAGAGGCCATGGAACCTGTCCCTCAGAATTCGAATAAGTTCATCTCTGCCCAAGTGGACAAAGCCTTTTTGACCAAAGGGGAGTGCCTGTTGATGCCACGGTGGTAGCTGCAGCCACCAAAAAGGAACTGTCTGAAATATCTGCATTTATCCAGCCTCCTAAGAGTCTAGGATCATGGATAGATATGGGAAACGGATGTTTAGTTCAGCAACTTTTTCTCTGCGATCGCTGAACTATTTAACCCATTTCACAAGACTACAAAGAGATCTCCTGAAAGAGTTAGGAGATACTCTCCAGGGTACGGTAGCTGCAGGGGTTGCTGACAAAGTCAACACACAGCTCGCTACCCTAAACTCGGTTGTGAACCCGTCCATGCGTCTCATATCTTATGCAGCTGATGGTTCGAGTAGAGCCGCTAGTTCAGGCATTGCTCTGCGGAGAAAAGCCTGGATGCGTCTCTGTTCCTTTACGGAGCCCTTTTAAGTCTTCCTTTATCAACACCCCATTTGATGGCTCATCACTCTTTGGGCCTAAAGTAAAAGAAACTTTAACCAGGTGTGAGCAGGAAGGCAAGACCCTATCTGCCGTTGGAGTCCGTTTTTCTACCCCTACTCGGCCCTATCCCAAGGGCCCTAATGGCAGAAAAATGTGGTTCCGAAAAGCACAGGGAGCCTTTCAGGACACACATGGAGAAACTCCCTCTAGAGGCAGAGGAGGGCGTTATAATGGAAAGCGCCGCCCGCGCGGCAGAGGGGGGTCTGCAGCAACAGGGTGACAGAGGCCAGTTCTCTGGTCAGCCCTATCAGCGCTCCTAAAAGGAGGCCCGGCTGTCCGGCTCTGGAGGTAGTCGGGGGTCGCTTATCTTTGTACCCAGAAGCCTGGCTAAACATAAAGTCAGATACATGGGTACAAAGCATCATTTCCAGAGGATATTTCATACCGTTTTCTTCCCCTCCCACTCCTGTAAATAGAATCCTAGATGTTCCACCCAGTCTCAGGGAACAAGCAATCGTAGAGGTCCAAAAACTGCTAGAAAAGAGAGTCATCCTACCAGTCCCAGCAGACCAAGTTGGATTCAGAACTTACTCAGAATTCTTTTTGGTACCAAATAAAACAGGGGACTGGAGACCTATCTTGGACCTCAGCAGACTCAACCAATTCGTAAAGAAAGAGAAGTTCCAAATGGTCACGCTTCAGTCCATTCTTCCCTTCCTAGGGAAAGGCGATTGGATGTGCTCCCTAGATCTCAAGGACGCGTACTATCAAATAAAGATGAACAGATGCTCCAGGGATCACCTGCGTTTCCAGCTGGGAGCCAATCATTACCAGTTTCGAGTCTTGCCCTTTGGTCTCACTACAACCCCCAGAGTGTTCACCAAATGCATGGCAGTGGAAACGGCTCACCTGAGGCGTCTAGGATTCCAGGTGTTTCCATACCTAGACGATTGGCTCCTCACCGCTTCCACCAGGCATCAATTGACTCAGGACACTCTGCCATCAATTAGGCATTACAATCAACTTCAAAAAGTCTGCCTTATTGCCATTGCAGCATACTGTTTTTATAGGAGCAGAGTTAGATACCTCAACCACCACTCTACGTCTTCCAATCGAAAGAGTCTCACTTCTTCGCCAACACCTCAACTCACTGATGTCAAAGAACAAAGCTACAGCAGCAGAGGTCTTGAAGGTGCTTAGTTTGATGGCGGCAGCAATCCTGGCTGTACCACTCGCAAGGATGCATATGCGAATCCTTCAATGGCTCCTCTTCACTCAGTGGTCTTACCAAAAGCTACCGATGCACCACATGATATACAAAGCTATGTCAAACCCAGAGCTGTTGGACATGCTCCACTTAAAGAAATCCCAATCCCTCCGAGCTACACGCTCTAAGGACCTAAACCTTGTCACCACAGTAAACAGAACATGCTGGAGGGATAGATTCCTGTTCCAGAGACTTCCCATACTCTGGAACAGACTACCTATCTATGTCAAACAGAGCTCCTCATTAGCACTCTTCAAGAAAAATCTTGATGATTGGATGGGTAATAGGAAATTCACCCCGGGGATCACTTCTGTAGTTCTGCGTGACAGGGGCACAGGAAAATAATTTTCTTGGGTGGCGAAAGCCAGGGTACCTTTTTGGCTAGGTTTGTATAGGCCCTAGGCCCAATAGCCTAGTACCTACCTATGATCCTATGATTTTCATCACAGATTCTTGCAAGAGAGACCTTCGGTGGTGGTTGACGTCTCTTCATGTCACAATCGGAAGACCCTTTGTTCCCCCCCCCCCCAGTAGTTTCTGTGAGCACGGACGCTTCCCTGATAGGGTGGGGCATTTTCAGGTAAAGACTGATCTAGATTCACATCTGCATATCAATGTTCTGGAGTTGAGAGTGGTACTTCTGGCGTTGCAGTACTTTCAGGACTCTTCCTCTAGGGACAATTGCAATTCGGATGGACAACATGTCAGTGGTCTGGTACTTGAACAAACAAGGCGGAACCAAGTCTTACCCCGTTTGTCGAGAAGCCCTCAGGGTATGGCAATGGGGCTGTGTCGTCCCACCCCTTTCTGATAGTAATACACATCCCGGGGAAATCCAACATGATAGCAGACAAGCTGAGCAGGACAATACTGCTCACGAGTGGTCTCTCAATCAACGAGTTGCGGATTTGATTTCCACAAACGGGGCCAGCCTTGCTGCGATCTCTTTGCCAGTCACATCAGTACCAAATGCAGAAGCTACTTTGCCCTAATAACGCCTCCAGGACATTCCCAGAGAGATGCACTCGTACAGGATTGGCCTCCGGGTCTCCTATATGCATTCCCACCTATCCCATTGTTACCAAAGGTTTTACAGAAAGCAAAATCGCTGGGAAGGACAGTTATCCTCATAGCTCCCTACTGGCCTCTACCAATTTGGTTCCCCTTCCTTCACCATCATCTGCTGGAGGATCCATGGATCCTGGACCCAGTTCCAGACCTTCTGACACACCCATCAGGGGACCCGCATCCTTCACTGCAGTCCCTAAAGCTGACTGCTTGGCTAATCCACTTCCCCTAATTGCCAGGCTTCATTCACTCTCAGATGATACAAGACAAATCTTTTGTCTTCTCACAAGCCATCCACCAGGAAACTATACCGCAGTAAGTGGAACAGGTTCTCAATTTGGGCCAATATACAGAAAATTGACCCTTTCTGAGCTCCTCTATCGTCCATTTTAGAATTTTTGACAAAGATTTTTAAGGAAGGAGCAGCAGCTGCCACAGTTCGAGTCCAGTTAGCCGCAATATCAAATTTCCACCTTGGATTCGATGGATTGAACGTTATGGGCTATAAGTTATCTAAGGCTTTTCTTGAAGGTGTTTTTCACATGAGACCTCCTGTCAAAATCCCTTATTCTCCCTGGAATTTGAATTTTATGCTGTCTCAAATAATTCTCCCCCCTTCGAACCAGCATCTTCTTGTGATCTCAAATATTTGTCCTGGAAGACTATATTTCTAGTAGCCATTACTTCTGCCCGCAGAGTGTCAGAACTTCAAGCATTATCTATCAGACCTCCTTACATGATTTTCCATGCTGATAGAGTATCTCTCAGAATAACCCCCTCCTTTTTGCCTAAAGTCTGTTCTGAATCCAATATCAATCCGGTCATTGAGTTGCCAGTCTTTTTTCCCAACCACTCTAACAAATTGGAAAAACTTGATGTACACAGACAACTCAGATTTTATCTTGATAGAACTAAGGATATTAGAAGATCAGATCAACTTTTTGTATCCTTTTCGGAGGCCAGAAAAGGTAATCCAGTGGTTAAAACAACCCTATCTAAATGGTTATCAGATTGTATATTCTTTGTTTATGCGAATGCAAACATGCCATTGACGCACAGACCTAAGGCTCATTCTACCAGCGACGTTTCTACTTCTGCCTTTCAAGCTAAATTGCCCCTTGACAATATTTGTGCTGCAGCCACTTGGTCTAAGCCTCATACCTTTATCACGCATTACAAAGTAGATAAGGCTTCCAGGGACAGGTCTTCCTTTGGTTCAACGGTACTAAAAAACGTACTTCCATGAGCCACCCAAGATTGAGGGTGCTAGGGATGCTACCCATCACTGAGAATAAACGGCGAGATTCAACAACTTCACATAAAGAAGTTATGTACTCACCATAACGTTCCATGTGAGTTGTTTATCTCGCCTTTATTCTCACGTCCCTCCCTCCCTCCTTCCCCACCTGGCTGACAGTTGACTTAGAGGCTAGTACCATCCTGGTTATTCAATACTACTACTTCCCCTTTGGGAAGTGCTTCCTTGTAGAAAAAGAAAAAAAAGGTATACATACTCACAGCAAACAAGATCTGAGGTAATTCCAGTAGTGCATTGTGGGATAAGGGGCTTGGTCTTGAGCTACTGGCAAACCTTGAGATTTTGCTAAAGGCCATGTCGGAGCCGAGGATCGGCTCCAAACCCATCAGTGAGAATAATTGTTTCTTGGACCACTCATCTTTTTCCTTGGGTCCCGCTGGTGTAGTCCATGCAGCCACCATGGACTGGGGGGATTAGACATGTCCTCTCTGGCTGATGGGTGCCCTTGTTGGGCTGGCGAGAGACACTTTTATCAGTCCTGGGAGAAGAGGCAGAGAATACTTCTCTGCTAAGCCAGAAAACTGTCCCCATCCTAGGGAGGTGATTGCTGGCAATTCTGCAATGGTGGGTTTTTCTTTTTTTTCTTTTTTTTTTTTTTTTTTTTGGAGGGGGGGGTGGGGATTCCTGTAAAAAAAAAAAAAAAAAAAAAGATTAAACATGCCTTCTGTTTCAGTGACACTGAACAGGAGTAATTTACTGGGCTTAGCTCATGGTTTAGTGCAGGCTGTTTCCCCTTCTTGTATGGCCTTTTCCCTTAAAGGAAAAAGGATACTTTTCCTGAAGAGATTCAAGAATTTGAACCATAAAAGGAGTGTGAAGGAACATATGATGTAATATCTGCAGAGATTTCCGATGTAGATTCTGAAGAGACTGTGACTTTGAATAGTCCCTGTGAATGGTTTTCATTCTCTGAGACTGTTTCCAGAGTCATTTATTTCAGTAGGAAAAGAATGGGGAGTCTCAATCCCTAAAAGTATGAGAAATTACAACTGGAATTTCCTAAACCTAGCAGTTTCCCTGACCGCCTCCTGCACCCCCATAAAAAGCAGACAGATAATTTAAGGTTCCTCAGTGATTTAAGTTTTTATACACCAATCCCAGATATGACCCAGCATCTACAGCTTTTTTATAGTTAGGTTCATAGGTAGTTACTAGGCTATCGGCCCAAGTGCCTAAGTAAGCCTGGCCAACAAGGTTCCCTGGCTTATGCCACCCAAGAAAGTTATTTTCCTGTGCCCCTGTCAAGCAGAGCCACCAGAGTGATCCCCAGGGTGTATTTCCTATTTCCTGTCCACTTATCAAGATTTTTCTTGGAGTGCTAATGAGGAACTTTGCTTGACATATATGGGTAGCTTGTTCCAGAGTATGGGAAGTCTCTGGGACAGGAATCTATCCCTCCAGCATGTCCTGTTTATTGTGGTGACAAGATTTTGGTCCCTATAGCATGTAGTTTGGAGGGATTGGGATTTCTTTAGGTGTAGCATGTCCAACAGCTCTGGGTTTGACATAGCTTTATATGTTAGGCAGAGATCACCTTGGAGTAGGTGAAATGCTACGGAGTAAAGCTGGAGTTTTTTGAGACTGTCATTGTACAGCATCTGTTTGAGACCAGTAATCCTCTTTGTGAGGTACTTCTGTGGCCCTTCCAGCTGCTGCAGATGTCTTGCGAGGTACATTCCAAAAGGGGCATTGTACTCTATAATGGGTGTAATAAGTGTCGAGTAGAGGGGAATGATTTTTTCCTAGATGAGAACCCTTTTGTGATGAGGTGTGCCACATAGAAGGATTTCCTGACTACTGTGGCGATGTGGTTATCAAAGGAGAGACTACTGTCCACCTGGGTCCCCAGGTCTTTTATCACACATTCGGCGTTAAGTAGACTACCGCCTATGTGGTAGTTCATGGGTACAGTGGTTTTACCAAAGGGGATGACAGTGCACTTTTTGGCATTGCGTTTGAGGCCATGGCTCTGACACTGGGCACTGTCTCAGTGAGGCGCTTCTGTAGGATGTCCACATCATTTGGGGACTCAACTATGGCTCCTAGTTTGCAGTTATCTGTGAATTTCGTTAGCCAAAGGCCTTCTGTGTTAGCCTGTACTTCAGAGAAGTAGATACCAAACAGGAGAAGTCCCCGGACTGAACCCTGTGGTACTCCACTTGTCACTGGTTTGAAGTCAGATTTGGACTCTGCGAATTCGTACGCAAATTTAGTTATGTACTACTGGGAATGTGCTCACTTGTTCAACAGCGTCTTTTTTCAGCACATTCTGCTTTATAGACGTTTTGTGGATGATGTTTTAATTGTTTGGGATGGAAGTCTGGATCTATTGCAGGATCTGGTCAATTATTTAGAGTCCACTACTGATTTCTTAAGATTTACGATGGAAGTGTCTCCACATGAATTACATTTTCTTGATATTACAATTTCTAGAAGTCCAGAAGGCCTGATTTCAACTACCCTTTATAGGAAGCCTTGCTGGAGGAATGCACTATTACATTATGATAGTATGCGCCCACGCTCAGTGTTTTCAAATATTGTTAAGAGTCAGTTTAAGAGAATTTCTAGCCTATGTAGAAATGTTATCGATAGGAACATACAATAGACCACATGAGAGAGCTATTTCAAGAGAGGGACTATACTGCATCCTCGGTATGTAGTTTGAAACATCCTGTCTTGGCTAATGATATGGAAGGTTCTACTATTTCAGGACAATTTAAGACGGGACTTAATTCTAAGGTCCATTATGAGCATAATAGGGTATTTTTTACCACCAGATATACTAGTGACATTAAATCTATCACTAGTATTATCAGGAAAAACTGGAATATATTACTTATAGACAATCATTGCTCCCAATTGGTAGGGGCAACACCCAGTTTTAGATATAGAACCAGCAAAACCTTAGAGACTACTATGTATTAATAAAACTAATTTGTTAACTAGTAGTGTGGATAGACAGGTGTTGAGACATGGCACCTTTCCATGCAACAGATGTAACGTGTAGATACATTGTTAGTGATAGCCAGTTTGTCCATCCCCATCTCAACTATACTTATACATCTAGTTTTTATGCTACTTGTGAGAGTACTAACTTGATGTACGTAGCTACCTGCACAGAATGCACAGCTTTCTACGTGGGTATGACCTCTAGGAGATTGAGTGATCGAATGTACAATCATATATATGATATTAAGAAAATGAACTCAAGCAGTGCTTTAGCTAAACATGTCGCCATATATTCTAACCATGGTTTTAGGTTTAGGGTCCTGCAGGTTGTGGGTATTAATAAAAGAGGAGGCGACAAGATGAATTATCTGGAGATGGTCGAGTTAAGGTGGATCTTAAAACTGAGAGCCCATATTGAGCCAGGTTTGAACCAGTACGTCAGTATAAAGCCTGTTTTAACAGCACGTGATTGACTACCATAAAGCTGTTATTATGTTGTTGTATTTTGCCCAGCTTAGTTGTCCCTGTATAGTTATGCTTTGTTTAGACTTTTGTTCTTGGTTTTTGTTTTTGTTTTCATTTATAGATGTTAAAGTTCCACGAAATGAAAATAAAACAATTATATGAAACTATGATCATTCATATATTTTTTCTATATTTATATGGTTTATGTAATTATTTTTGCTTTTGTTTTATTTTTATTGATTTCAACTATTTTAATACACTTGACTTCAGTAATATCTGTCTCTCTTACAATATATACATAGACATTATTATTTTTATTGTTATTATTATTTTATATTTTTGTCATATTTTTTGTCATTTGATTTTAGAAAAGCATTCGTGTGGAAGCTAGTAACATATATATTTTATATGCTTTGTCTCCGGTTTAGGATGGGTTAACATACCCCTTCTTTCATGTTGTTTGTTTCAGCAGCTTATTTGACTTGACTGCCAATTTCATTAATTAGTAGATAAGTGTATATAAAAGTTGCTTATTGAACATTTGATGTAAAACCTGAGGAAGCATGTTTGGATACATGTGAAAGCACTTGTTACATTTGCAATAAAGTAAGTTTTAACATTTTATTCCATCGTGGTGGTTTCTGTCTGGTTGTTCTGTTGACTCTGCAACTTTTACAGTGTTGGTTCTGTCAGTGAGCCAATTGGCAACCCATCTTGTGACCTAGGGATTTATACCTAGTTTAGTGTGTTTAGCTATAATTCCAGAATGGGGGATGGTGTTGAAAACCTTGGAGAGGTCAAAATAGGCTGTGTGAACCACCTTACCCTCATCTACAGCTTTGGTGACTGCCTCAAAGAAGTCGATCAGGTTCAGGAGGCATGATCTGCCTTTCACAAACCCGAACTGGGTGAGGTCTAGTGTTTGGAGGTTACCAATGTCTTTGTTTGAGTTCCATGATGATACGTTCTATGGCCTTACAGACCAGGCTCATCAGGCTAATAGGGCGATAGTTCCCAGGATCAGTGGTGGCTCTCCCTTTGTGGAGTGGGATAACTGTTGCTGTGCGCCATTCAGTGGGCACAAAGCCTGATGTGAGACTATGATTGAACATGGTGCTTAGGTGGGGGAGCCAGTTAGTGTAAAACATAGCCTGGGATATGTTATCCAGTCCCATGGATGCTGTGCTTTTGGCTTTAGAGAGTGCAGCTTTTACCTCCGTAGTTGTAATTACAGGGACTCTGCATTCTTCCTGTATAGATATGGGCCCTTTAGGGAGTGAGAGGGGGGTAAAGTTAGCACTGAACCTATCTCCCAGGACATTGACAATGTCAGTTGGTTCTGTAATTTTCATGCTGTTGTGCTGTAACTTAGAGCAGGTCTGTGTGATGCCATTGAGATTCTTGACATAGCTATAAAATGCTTTGTGGTTGTCCCTAAAATCAGTCACGATTTTGTTTTCGTAGCTAGCTTTGGAGGAATCTTATAAGGGATCTCAGCTTCTTACTGAGGTTGACCAGGGAACTCCTCCACTCATGGGAATTTACTCTCTTTTGCAACAGTTTCTTCCTTCTGTTGTAGAGTTAGTTTATGGCAGGAGACTATCAGATTGGCTTCCTTTTTTTGGAGGATAGCGTCTTGGTTCTGTTTGGGATAGCACGATCCATGCACTTGTATAAGTGCTTATAGAGTGCATCTGTGTAGGATGCAGCAGTCGTAACTGTATTGTCCATCTGCATGGGTGTCATGAAGTTCGCCACTTCTCTCTTAAGAAGCATGAAGTTGGCTTTGGAGAAATTTTTTACCATGATTTCCTTAATGGGGGTTGGGGCGGGATGCGGATATCTAGGGTGATTAGCTTATGGTCGGATCTGACCAACGAGGATTTGACTTCAGGTGTGGAACACCAGTCACTCATGTTGGTAATGACTAGGTCTAGGATATTGTTGCCTCTAGTGGGGAGTGTGGATAAGTTGATCCAGGGCATTGGAATCTATGAATTCCAGAAAGCGTTGAGTGAAGGAGTTGGTACATGAGTAGTTTTCCCAGTTAATGGTGGGGTAGTTGAAATCGCCCATTATTAGGGTGTTTGGTTGAACCCTAATATTTTCTAGTATATCAAGAAAAGAGGAGTGGGAATCCTGGGGCATGGTGGGGGATCTGTAGCAAGTTACAATTTGGATTGCAGTTTTGCCCAGAGTTAGTTGCACTTGGATAACCTTGGATGCATTATGCTGAGCAACTAGCCGTGAGGTGTGGATATCCTTAATGAATATGGACACACATCCACCTTTGGTGTTCCAGTCCAGGTTAGGTGGCTGAAAAGTGTAGTATGAGTTATAGCCTGGTAATGCAGGGGTGCTCTCCGGAGCCTTGAACTAGGTCGCAGTCACTATACAGATATCGATGTTCTCCATTTTAAGGAGTGCCTCGAGGGAGTGCATTTTGAGGTTTAGACTTCTAGCATTGAGTAGCATTACCTTCAGTTTTTGCTTGCCTGATGTCTTTCAAGGATGCATCTGCAGTCCTTACAAATGGGTTGTCCTGTCGTCAGGCAGCCCTTCGGTCGGCCGGATTCCAAAGTCTGGGTCTGGCCTCGGCTGGTGTCGCACTTCACCCGACGTCATAGCTGCAGTTATTCGGGTATAAAGGCATCAGCCGACGCCATTTTCCTCAGTCTTTCTTGCCGCGTGGCGCCCGAAGCAGAAGCTGTTCACAAGTGCCGGTCGGTCAGAACCAGAGATTACTACTACCGAAGACTTCTAAAAAGCTAAGTACCCCTTTGGGGACTCTTTCTTGCCTCAGCCGATGTCAGAAAAAGTGAATAACTGTTTAACTTGTGGGAAACAAATACCTCATAAAGATTTCCATTCTTACTGCTTACCTTGTTTAGGCCCAGACCACGACGTAGCAGCTTGTCTAGCCTGTGCTTCTTTTAACTGACGGACGCTTAGACGTCGGTCGGAATTTGCTGAGGAGTTTTTCGGCTCCGATTTTGCTTACATTATGCCGTCGGATCCTCCGACTACGCAAATATCAAAAAAGCGCAAGGAAAAGGACCGACACTCGCGGTCTGCGGTTTCGGCGAAACGCGGTTAGCCAACCGCGAGTGTCTCGGTTTCGGCTGAAACCGAGCAAGCGGTTCTTCCTTCAGCCGAAAACTTACCTCCTACCGAGGCCTCTTCCAACCTCGTGGAATCGGCTTCTGATATCCCTCCTGCTCTTGCAGTTTCTCAGGAATTATCTGACACTATTCCCTTGGATATCTCTACCCCTGCACGTGGAGCTGCTAGGCCACCTGCATCCATGTCCATTAAGGCTTTTGCCAGGGCTAAAGCAGCTAAAACTACTAAATCTGTGCCTGCTAAGACCCCCTCTCACAGGCCTAGCTCTAGTTCACAAATGCTTAGTCTAGCAGAGGATCTCATTTCTTTAATCCGGGGACCCCAATCTCACACAGACAGGGCCTCTCACCCACCTCCAGAGAAGAGGCCTAGAGCAGAGCCCCCTGAACCAGTTTCTACAGATGATTCCTCTGATGATTCAGATAATACAAACCCTCCAGAGGCTTCTTTCTCCCCTTATGAAGACTCTGATGCTGAAGAGTCCATCCCTTCTGCCTCTCCGCCTGAGGAATTTTCCTTTGGGGAAACCTTACATGCTATGAGGGAACAATTTCAGTGGCAGGGCCAGGATTTTTCAGACTCTAGAAAGAGGCTTAGAACCTTCCTGCATTTACCACCACATAGGCCTTTAGCCATTCCTCCAGTTCTCTCTGTTGTAGATGATGCATTTAATGATGCTTGTACTGCTCCTGATTCTCTTCCTCCGGCCCCTGCTAGGCCCGATAGGTACTACAGGGTCCCGGATACACATCACCATTTGTATAAGGCTCCTTTTGCAGATCCCGAGACTATCTCCCAGGGTCCTAAGGCTGTAGCAGCTACCTCTGCCAAAAACCCCCTCCCCTCTGAAAGGGAATCCAGGTCCTTAGAGAGATGGGGTAAAAAAGTTTACACTTCTGCTACTCTTTCAGCTAGAGCATTGAACTGTCAATTCCACATGATCCAGTATCAAGAATTTATGCTAGACCAGTTAACCAAAAAGCTGTCCTCGGATGAACCATTAGACAAAAAATCTGTTCAGGAAATGGTACATAACATTCAGCAGGTCAGTAACCATTCCTTAAAATGTGGCTATGATGCACTGGAGGCTTCCTTTAGATCAGCCATGACTGGCACAGTTATCAGAAGGCATGCATGGTTAAAAGAGCAGTCCTTACCAGACCATGTGAAATCAAAATTACTAGATGCTCCCATGGACAAGATCAATTTGTTTGGCTCTCCTGCACAACAAGTGCTGAAGAAGATGGAAGAGAAGGCAAAATCTGTCCAAACAGTGAAAGATTTCTTACAGGTCCAACCTCCAAGGTTTAGCAGGAATTGGCCCTCCAAGAATTGGTCCTTTCCAGACTCCTCCAGAGCCCAGGGAGGCAGGAATAGGCGTTCAAGAGGCCGAAATCAATCCAGGGGTGCCTACAGGGGACGCCAGTGGCAGGGTAACAACCAGCGAGGTGCAGCCACAGACACAGCCACCACCACTACTACAGGACAGTCACAGTGACTTGGCTCTAGCACCGCCTACCAGGGAACAACTAGAAGCACCCTTGGGCGGGAAGCTAGCTTTATTTTCAGTAAACTGGCATTACATCACAAGAGACAAGTGGATTTTGCAGACAATAGACCAAGGTTACAGGTTTCACTTCCACACTCTACCAGGGAAGAGAGGAATGCCAAACCTACCTCCAAATCAAAAGGCAGAAGCTCTACAACAAATAACTCAATTATTAAAAATGAGAGCTGTGGAAAAGGTACCATCTATGGAGCAAGGACAGGGATTTTACTCCAGACTCTTCCTGATACCAAGAAAAGAAAGCAAATGGAGACCTATTCTCGACCTGTCCGCTTTAAACACATTCATCATTGTTCCAAAATTCAAAATGCTGACCCTACAGCAACTTCTTCCCATGTTGGGCAAGGAGTCTTGGCTGGTAACTCTAGATCTCAAGGAGGCATACCTGCACGTCCCCATACGACCAAATTGCAGAAGATACCTCAGATTTCTTACAGGATCAGAGCAGTATCAATTCTCAGCATTGCCCTTTGGCTTATCTACTGCGCCCAGAGTGTTCACGAAATGCCTGGCATCAGTAATTGCTCATTGCAGGCTCCAGGGAATCCAAATTTACCCTTACCTGGACGACTGCCTGATACAAGCGGACAACAAAATCAAGTTAGCAGAAGACTTGAAAAGGGTCATTTACCTACTACAAGCCCTGGGATACACAGTCAATATAAACAAGTCAAGGCTGATACCATCCCATAGGATAACCTTCTTGGGTGCAGAGCTGGACACATCGAAGCAATTGACATTCCTAACAGTAGAAAAACAGGAGCAACTCCCTCTATACTTCTTGGCATTAACAAAGCAGAACCATCTAACAGCAAGAAAAGTCCTGCAAGCCTTGGGTTTCATGGCATCCTGCATAATATTGGTTCCACATGCCAGACTGCATATGAGAAAGTTACAGTGGTACATAAGGAATTTATGGTCTCAGCACAAGCACAGCCTAGAAACCCAAATTCCAATAATTCCATGCCTGAAGCAAGAATTCCAATGGTGGGCTCAGGCCTGTCAATCAAACAAAGGATTGCCCTTCCACAACACTCAACCAAGCCAAACCATCACCACGGACGCCTCAGACCTCAGTTGGGGGGCCCACATGCTGGACAAGTGCATACAAGGCTTATGGACTCAAGACCAGCTGCACCTACACATAAATCAAAAGGAAATGCTGGCAGTAAAACTGGCAATTCAGACATTCAGACCATTTCTTCGACAAGGTCAACTGTTGATAAGGACAGACAACACCACAGTTATGTGGTACATCAAGAAACAGGGAGGCACACATTCGTACCCTCTATGCCGGATGGCAATGGACCTCTGGAATGTGGCCCTGAGTTACAACGTCCAGTTACAAGCAATTTTTGTACCAGGAAAAGAAAACATTCTAGCAGACATACTAAGCAGGACTACCACGGATGCCCACGAATGGATGCTGCATCCGGACATCTTCAAAACCATTACATGAAAATGGGGACTCCCACAAATAGACTTATTTGCATCCCCACGCAATCACCAACTAAAGAAATTCTGCACAAGGACGTACCACCCACTTGCTTGGAAGGTGGACTGCTATCTTTCAGTTGGAAAAACCTGACAGCATATGCATTCCCACCACTTCCTTTGATGCACAAGGTGCTATTGAAGATCAAAGAGGACCGTCCAAGGATCATCCTGATAGCTCCAGACTGGCCAAGACAACATTGGTACCCATTACTGAGGAGCATGTCTCGGGAACAAATATGGCCCCTACCCCTTGTTCCCTTGCTGTTAACACAGAACAACTACAACACCCTGCATCCAAACCTGAAAACGCTGCAGCTAACTGCCTGGAACATTGCATAAGAACAAATAACCCAAATTTATCCCAAAGGGTTAAAGACATTATCTTGGAGTCTCGCAGACCCTCAACAAGGAAAAATTATTCAGCAAAATGGAAAAGATATTCCATTTGGAGTAATGAAAAAGGAGAGAATGTGTCACTGGTAAACATAGCCAACATCCTGGAATACTTGGCAGAGCTTTTCCACAAAGGACTGTCTTATTCTTCCATTAAGATTCATGCATCAGCTATTTCAGCAGAATACGACTTGGATCCTCCAGCCTTCTCACATCCTCTGCTCAGGCAGTTTCTGAGAGGAATTAAAAATGTAAAACCTCCTAGGAAGCCACCATTGCCAGCATGGGACTTGAACTTTGTACTAGAAAAATTGACACTCCCTCCTTTTGAACCAGCAGCAACAGCAGAATTACAATACTTATCATGGAAAACTGCTTTCCTACTGGCAATCACTTCAGCAAGAAGGGTATCTGAGCTACAGGCATTAATGGCAGTACAGCCCTTCCTGATCTTCCATCAAGATAGAGTGTCCATGAGAACAAATCCTACTTTTATGCCTAAGGTGGTCTCCAAAGTATCCTTGAATCAGGCTATCCACCTACCTACATTCTTCCCCAACCCACAGAACAGGGGAGAAAGACAGCTGCATACCTTGGATGTGCATAGACAATTACGCTACTACCTGGACAGGACCAAGAGCAATAGAAAAACTGACCAGCTACTGGTAGCATATGCAACAGGAATGGAAGGAAAAGCAATTTCAAAACAGACAATCTCTAAGTGGATAGGAAATTGCATTAGATTTTGTTACTCCTACCATGAGAAGAAAACTCCAGGAAACATCAGGCCTCACTCTACAAGGGCTACAGCCACTACCACAGCTTTTCTTCGAGGAGTGGCTACCAAAGACATTTTAGAGGCTGCTACTTGGAGCTCCGTGCATACATTTGCCAAGCATTACAATTTACCTTTATACTCTAGATCCCGAGCAGGTTTTGCCACTGCTGTTTTGCAAGGGATCTTAACTACACCATAATTTCATTTCTCCTCCTCCCCCAGTTTGGCTATGGTATTCTACCCATTTGTAAGGACTGCAGATGCATCCTTGAAGGACATAGTACAGTTTTGTACCTACCATAAATGTAGATGTCCGATAGGAATGCATCTGTAGTCAGGGTTACCCACCCTCCTTCCCCTCTGTGGTACTCCTAGGGTATTTGCCCATCTTGTAGCTAGCTGGGGGAATCTATTATGGTGTATTTGTTTGTATATATGTACATACATGCTTATTACTTTGATTTGCTCTCTACTATTTGGAATCATTTGCATTTATCCAAATTTAGCCTTCCTAGAGGGCACCTGGCATCTGGGGCAAGAAACACTGAGGAAAATGGCGTCGGCTGATGCCTTTATACCCGAATAACTGCAGCTATGACGTCGGGTGAAGTGCGACACCAGCCGAGGCCAGACCCAGACTTTGGAATCCGGCCGACCGAAGGGCTGCCTGACGACAGGACAACCCATTTGTAAGGACTGCAGATGCATTCCTATCGGACATCTACATTTATGGTAGGTACAAAACTGTACTTTCCTGTTACTGTGGTGAATTTATCATTTGAACCTTGTCTAAAAAAGGCACTATAGGGGCAGCAAGAGCCTTAGCCAGTATCTGGAATCCCAGGGGTGACAGGTGCAGGCCATCTCTGGCAAAGCATTATGGTCTGTCGACCATGTCGTCCCAGGCAGACAGACACTTGATCCCCTTAGAATGACACCAGAAGCTTAGCCAATTGTTGGAAGTCAATCATTTTGTCCTTGTACTGCGGTATCATTCTGGACAATGGCAGGATGCTACTCAGAGCTAGAGTCATATCTGCCTGTGCTACAAGATCAGAGAGCTCTTCCATGTCTCTTTTCATGTAGTCCAGGGAGGTACTTTTCTGGTCATTCACACCAACATGGACAATGAGAGAGTCATATTTGTACTTGTGAAGTAACCTCAATGTGTGGGTTATGTGGTGAATCCTGGCACCCGACAGGCAGCTGACAGTAACCTTCTGCTTATTTAGCCTGGTGAGTGGGACATCAGTATGCCTGACTAGAGAGTCCCCTATGACTAGTGTGTTGGGTGCGTTGTTTTGCCTTGTGGGCTGTGGTTAAGTGGCACACTGAGTCTGCGGGCTGTGTGTCATTTAGGTTGTGTTGGGGTAGTGGCGGTTGCTTGCGTTTATGCTTTGGAGGTCTCTGTTTGAGCAGATTATTATTGAGAGCCTCTGCGAATGTTTTTGTGTTTCTGTGTGTGGATTTTGGTGGTGTAGGTTTAGTGGGACTATGTGATGCGTGTGGTGTGGTGCAAGTGTTTACTTTCTCCTCTTGCCTATCAAGTTCAGTCTTGAGTGGAGAGAGCTTTGCCTCCAGTTTGGCTAGATAAGTGCATCTCTCACAGGTTGTGGTATTGGGTGGTAGGAGGAGAGGGTTGTCTGTGTACGTGAGGCAATTGCTACATTGCCCCAAAATGCCCAGATCCATCCGATAGACAGGAGAGAACACTGGGAGCTGACCTTTGGACATGCCAGAATAAAAAACTACTTTCCTCTAGAAAAGTGAGGAAAGTGAATATAAGAGCTGTTTTTTCTCTAAGCAAGTGAGGAAAGTAAGTACAAAAACTGTTTTCCTCTAGGTAAAGAGGAAGGTTGAGTGCTGTAGTAATTTGTAGCTTATTTAGTGCTAGCAAGTTCTAAACAAGTGCTGAGCACGAATAAGCAAATTCAAGTGCTAAAACTAAGAATCTGTACCTGGATCTTGTGGTAGATAGGCTACCTAGTGCTTATCACTCCCACTGATAAGCTAGAAGGCTTCCCTCCAACACAGAAAGATTTGGGGGGCAAAGAAGCTTACAAACAGTCCTGGTACAGCAAGTCTGTATCTGGACTAGACTAGTCACAGGAAAGGTGAGAAACGAGCGCAAATGCAGTCTTTTGAACCAGAACGTTGAAAAAGATGGAAAAACTGCCCAAACGGCCAATAAACTACAATTTCTGGGCCAGAAACCACTCTTGTGTTAGATAGGCTACCTAGTGCTTGCCACTCCCACTGATAAGCTAGAAGGCTTCCCTCCAACACAGAAAGGATTTGGGAGCTCAGAAGCATACAAACAGTCCTGATTACAGCAAATCTGCATCTGGACTAAACTAGTTACTAGAAAGGCAGGAAACAAGTTTAGAATTTTTTTTTTTGAAAGTGGAAAGAGAGAAAGGAGAAATAGAAGATCATTCAAAATTAAGGACCTAAGTGGCTTGCCCTTCACAAATGTTTTGTCTGTATTAGAGTGTAGTAGTGACACTAGACTGGAAAAAAGCTGGAATAGAGCTGACCAGATGGGACTGGTAGGAGTGTCTAAAGCCAAAATATGATCTCACTGTACTCTGTTGAGTGAGCAAATGAGATGAACCCAGGAGGATTGTTCAAATACAAATTTACAGGAGGGGAGGGCATTTCCAAAGCCACCAAGATTAATACCAAAACAAGAACAGGGAGGGCGGGCAGGAGACTAATTGCAGAGACAGAAAGAGACCACAGTATTCTATGAAACAATTAAATAGAAAAATAAATAACTACAGAGACACAGTATTCAATGAAACAATTAAATAGACAGAAAAATGAAATGCAGTACAATCTTTAACACTGCAAGTTTGTACTTAACTCAGCTAATAATGCAGTTGATTGTAGGTTTGTAGCAGAAACCAAACAACTCTGGTATTCAGCAGTAATAAATTCAAAGATATGTGATTCACTTATAAATACAAAGAAACCCTCTAGGCTAAGAGTTTAACACTGAATATCAATGAAGTGAAACACAATAGCCCCCACTATTTGCAGAGATAGAGAGAGACCTAGGGTTGCCACCTTTTCAAATGGCCAAAGTGGGACATTTTTGGTACAATCATCAGATTTTACAGGCCGACACATACCCACTGTCAGTACAAAGGTTAGAACTTAACTTTTTTGCCTAAATAAAAGCTTATTCTTGTAGCATTTTAGTTGCTTATTCTGTTTCTTATAACATTTAGGTATTTTAGATACAGAATAACTGTTTTGTGCAACTATTGCATAAAATATAGGAAATAATTTTGTCCTAAAATCTCAGGACATTTGCTGTTTTTACAATTTTTGTCAGGACACAACTGCCCAAAGAGGGACTGTCCCTCGCAAAGTGGGACAGGTGGTAACCCTAGAGAGACCACAGTATTCTATGAAACAATTAAATAGAAACAATTAAATAGAAAGAATAAATAGCTACAGAGAGACACAGACACATCAATAAAACAATTAAATAGAAAAATGAAATGCAGTACAGTCTTTAACACTGCAAGTTTGTACTTAACTCAGCTAGTCTTGAATTATCACTTAAACATAGGCAGACATGCATTCACATATTTTTGTGCAGCTGTCGTCAGTGCAACATTATAATAAATTGCTCAATTCCTGTCTTCCCTTAAGTGTTACTCCTCCTGCAAAGCGTTATTCTGCATGATTTCTCACACTTTCCATTATTTTCTGTGTATTTGTTCCTACCCTTTTCTAAAGATCTCACTTCCTGTTCTTTTATCTCTGTGAGTATTTCAAATACTGTTGGTTTAGACTTTGATTTCCGTTTTCTAGTAATTGCTTTTTTGGCAGCCAACAGAATTAAACTTTGCAAGGCCTTACTCTGTCTTGGCAATTCAGATGTTTCCCAGCAAAAAAAATAATTTCTATAGTTAAACCCATTTGTTCAACCAGTATTTCTGGCATAGTACTCTGTAAGGAAATTTTAAAGTCTGTCAACTCATTGCAGTCCCAAAATACATGTTCCCAGTATCACTTTCTTCCTCATCACACCTCCAACATATTACAGCTACCTGAGGAAGAATTCTTTGGAGTCTCCTTGGGGTATAAAAGTACTTATGCCAACACTTCCAAGCAAAAATCCGAAATCTTCTAGACTTTGTTGCATACTTGGGAGCCATTCATATGTTGACCCATTGTTTTCTTGTGAATTGCTCATCCAGTATTTCTTCCAGTCTTCTAACCTCCTCTGATTGATTTCTGTAGTTATCATGCAATATTTTATATGCCCTTCTAGCCAGCAGCTATAGCTTTACTAAATCCAGCTGCTGCTGCTAAGCGTTTTGTTAATGTTGATCTTTCTCCTTCTGACAAAGATGTGAAGACTTTTGATTAGCTTGGAAAAAAAGAGTATACTTCTGCATCTCTTGTTTTTAGAGTTCTCACCTATTAGGCTGATATGTTGAAGTTTGTTCTGGCCACTTGTGAGGATATGAGGAATATTTTGGCATTGGTTGCCTCTTGTGAGGAAAAATATTTGTGTAATTTGGCTTTTACTGTTTCTCAATTCACTACCCATTGTTTAAAATGTGCATATGAGACTACTGATGCCACTTCCAGGGCTGCAGCCACTAGAAATGTTATGAGAAGGTTTGATGCTGCACTGAGAATGTTCTGCATGTTTCACTGTTGCAGTCATTACATTTGAGTTATCTGCTTGCAGTAGCCCTCAGTCGGCCTGATTGACAACGTCTTGGGTCCTGCTTCGGATGCTGTCCCTTCTTCCATGACGTCAGGTCGTCAGGGGTATAAAACATACAACCGACGCCATTACATCACTCTTTCTTGCCGTGCAGTGCCCGAAGCAGAAGCAGTTCGCAAGTGCCGGTCGGCAGTCTCCTGAAAATTTCGTTTTCGAGTTTCAGAACCGAAGTCTTCAACTAAAGCTAAGTACCCCTTTGGGGAAACTTTTTCTTGCTCTTTACCGATGTCAGTAAAAGTTAATAATTGCATTACTTGTAGAAAGCAAATACCTCACAAAGATTTTCATGCGTACTGTATTCCTTGCCTGGGCCCTGACCACGACATACCTTGCTGTCGGTTTTGTGCTTTATTTAATCAGCGCACTATCCGTCGTCGGTATATTTTTGCCTCTAAATATTTCGGTTCTCGGTTTAATTATCCAGAAATGTCGTCAGTTAGCCATCCGACTACTGGGATTTCGAAAAAACGCAAAGATAAAGACAGAGACAGGCCGTCAAGGTTCAAAACTGCCTACAACGCTTCTCCTAAGCCAGTCGCCAGTTCACTGGTACGCAGTGAGGCGCTTTAACAGCCCCTGATACCCGCTAATTCTGACTCGCAGGCCTCTACTGAGACCCATTCGGAGTTCGATATGCTGCAAGGTACTTCACCTATGGAACCCATGGCTGTCTGTAACTTGGATGAGTCTAGAGCTGCTGTGCAGGCACTGGCGTCTGAGGGTGTATACAGGCCTACGGACTTGCATATTAAATCAACTCCACCTTCAATACTAAGGCCTAAATCTCGATCTATGTCGAAAAAACCGACGCCCAGGCCACATGTTCAGGCCCCTTTGCCTAAAAAACAAATGATCAAATGGCTGAAGATCTAATTAGTCTAATCAGGGGTAGTCAACCCCCCTTCTAAGAGGCTTAGGCCTGAGCTTGACTATGAATCTTCTGATCAGGACTCTGTTTCTTCTGACTCTTCTAATGACCTGGATTTGTCCATACCTACTTATGAGGATTCGGATGCAGAGGACTCCATTCCTTCTGCTTCCTCCCCCCCTGAGGATTTTTCTTTTGGTGAAACTTTACATACCTTAAGGGAGCATTTCCACTGGGAAAGTTAGTAATTCTCTGATTCAAAAAAGAGTCTTAGGGATTTTCTTCTTTTACTTCAGCATAGGCCTTTGGCTATACCTCCTGTACTAGACATTGTTGATGACGTGTTTTCGGAGTCCAGTATGGCCCCTGATTCCCTGCCTCCAGCTCATAGTAAACCTGACAGATATTTCAGGGTTCCTGAGTCCCACAAGTTCCTTTTAAAAAATCCTTTGCAGATCCTGAAACCATTTCTCAGGGGCCTAAGGGCATTAAGGTTTCTACTGCTAAAAATCCTACCCCTTCTGATAGAGACTCCAGGGTGCTGGATAGATGGGGCAAAACGGTTTATACTTCTGCAAAATAAGGGCTTTAAACTGCCAATTTCATATGTTAAAATCTCAACAGCATATTTTTGGACTGCTTAAACAGAAAATTATGTTGATTTCTGACTGTGGAAAATAAAGATTTACAGGATTTATTGCATTCTGCTGAACAAGTTGGATACTTTGCAATGTGGTTTTGATTCTTTAGAGGCCTCTTGCAGGGCTGCTGTTACTGGTTCTGTGCTTAGAAGGCATGCTTGGCTGAAGGAGCAATTTCTGCCTGATCATGTTAGAAATTGTTGGATGCTCTTTTAAATCAGGACCGCCTGTTTGGCAATAAGCTGAAGAAGTTTTAAAAAAGATGGAAGATAAAGCTAAATCTATGCAAACTGTAAAATATTTCTTACAAGTGCAATCTCCAAGATTTAGTAGGCACTGGCCTACTAAGAATTGGTCCTTTCCAGCTCCTTCTAGATCCTCTCAAGCCAAATCCAGACACACCAAAAGCACCAGGTTTCAGTCCCAGGGGACTCTCAGAACTAAGCAATGGGGGGCCTCCACTTCCAAATCTGGAAATAAGACACCCCCTATGGTAAACAGTCTCAATGACTTTCCTTTAAAATTACCAAGCACTTACCTTTTAGCCACCCCTTTGGGGGGGGGAGATTGCTCTTCATGCAAAAAACTGGGAACTCATAAACCAGGACAAATGGGTTTAAATATAGTGTCCCATGGATAGAGATTTCATTTCCACATGTTGCCAGCACCAAACGGGTGGCCTGACCTGCCCCCAAATCAGTGGACAGAGGCTTAAAAACAAGCTCTTTCCCTCTTAAACATGGGGGCTATTCAACCGGTACCAGAACAGGAAAATGGACAAGGTTTCTATTCCAGGCTTTTCCTGGTACCCAGAAAAGACGAATCATGGCGTCCAGTTCTGGACCTTTCTACTCTAAATACCTTTCTGGCCATTCCAAAATGCACAATGCTGACTCTTCACCAGTTACTTCCTATGCTAGGCAAAGATGCTTGGTTGGCAACTCTAGATTTAAAAGAGGCATACCTGCCCATCCCAATCAGGGAATCTTGCAGAAGATACCTACACTTCAAAGCAGGCTAGTTGCATTATCAGTTCTCTGCACTGCCCTTTGGCTTGTCTGCTGCGCCCAGGGTATTCACAAAGTGCCTGGTTCCAGTAATTGCATTTTGCAGGCAAAGAAATATTCAAATATATCCACACCTGGACGATTGTCTAATTCAGGCAGAAAACCAGGGCACTCTTCTAAATCATCTGGCGTTTGTAAAACAGGTTCTAACTTGTCTGGGGTACACCATAAATGAAAAGAAATCACAACTGGTACCCTCTCAACAGATTACATTCCTGGTTGCAAGCTTGAATACAACTGCTCAGATGGCTTTCCTCACGCCAGAGAAGCAAATTCATTTGGTAACTTAATTCAAACAAGTGGCCACAAAAACCCTGCTATCTGCAAGACAAATACTGCAAGCCTTGGAGTTCATGGCCTCCTGCATTCTTCTAATTCCATATGCAAGACTGCATATGAGGAAACCACAGTGGTACTTAAAAAGTCTATGGAGTCAAAATTGTTACAGCCTGGAAACTGATTCCTATCTTACCTTGCCTATGCATGAAGTTCCTATGGTGGGCACAGGCCTGCCACCAAAACAAGGGGCTGCCATTCACAGTACCCCGTGCCGCCCAAACCCTAACTACAGATGCATCAGATTATGCATGGGGGGCTCACCTGGCAGGGAAGTGCATTCAGGGCAAATGGAACCCAAATCAAATGCACCTACATATCTATCAAAAAGAAATGTTAGCTGTATAGAATGCTCTGACAGCCTTCAAGGACTACATTCTTCCAGGACAACTAATGGTAAAGACAAACAGCACTATGGTTATGTGGTACATAGGCAGGGGGGTACACATTCCTACCCCCTCTGCAGACTAGCCATGGCATTGTGGAACATGGCCATGAGCTACCACATGCACCTACAAGCTCAATTCCTGCCAGGAAAATTGAATACACTGGCAGACGGACTAAGCAGAAATCTCATGGACCCACATAAGGGGAAACTGCAACCATGGATTTTCAACATGTTGACAAGCAAATGGGGGAGCCCAGACATAGATCTATTTGCCTCCCCCCTGAACTACCAGTTGGACAAATTTTGCACAAGGACTCCCAACAAAAAAGCCTGGCAAGTGGATGCCCTGTCCTTCAGCTGGAAAAAACCTATCACTCTACGCCTTTCCCCGCTGTCTCTACTCTGCAAAGTTCTGCTAAAAGTCAAACAGGACAAACCAAGAATGATTTTGATTGCTCCAGACTGGCCACGCCAGCACTGGTACACGCTGCTGCGCAGTGTGTCACAAATATCTCCATGGCACCTGCCTCAGGCACCTTCCTTGCTGTCTCAGCAGGATAACCAAATTCTGCACCATCAGCTTCTAGCATTGAACCTTGCAGCTTGGCTAATCACTTAAATCCACCCTTAGCATCCCTCAGCAAACCTGTGATGGATGTCATCGTGGAGGCGAGAAGACCTAGTACTAGAAAATTTTATGCTGACAAATGGAAAAGATTCTCTGCCTGGAACCATTCTTTAGGGATGAGCACAGCAGCACCCCTCAGATTTTGCAATACTTAACTGAGATGCTTCACAAAGGCCTGTCTTTTTCCTCTATTAAAATCCATGCTTCAGCTGTTTCAGCTCACTGTAACACAGAACCACCCCTCTTTTCTCATCCCCTGCTCAAGCAGCATCTCAGAAGGACAAAGAACTTGAGACCACCCAGGAGAGCTCCTACTCCTGCCTGGGACCTTAACTTTGTTTTGGAGAAACTCACTCTACCTCCTTTCGAGCCTGCTGCTACTGCAGACTTAAAATGTCTTTCTTGGAAAACAGCCTTCCTTTTAGAAATCACTTCAGCTAGAAGGATATGTGAACTACAGGCCCTTATGGCAGTGGAGCCTTTCAGCATCTTTCATGCGGACAGGGTATCTCTGAGGACCAGTCCATCCTTCATGCCCAGGGTAGTTTCCACTGTGGCTCTTAATCAGTCCATTCATTTGCCAACCTTCTTTCCCAATCCACAGAACAAAGGGGGAACGGATTCTGCATTCCTTGGACGTGCACAGACAACTTAGATTCTACTTGAACAGAACTAAATTTCGAAGAAAATCTGATCAATTGTTAGTTGCATTTGCTGCTGGGGCAGAGGGGAAGGCTATTTAAAAAAAAAACATTTCTAAATGGATAAGCCATTGCATTCATTTCTGCTATAAGCACCATGGAAAACTTTTCCTCCCAGGGGATCAGATCTCACTCCACCAGGGCTGCATCTACTTCTGCAGCCTTTCTCAGAGGTGTTCCTACCAGAGATATTCTAGAAGCTGCTACCTGGAGTTCTGCACATACTTTCACCAAGCATTATCATTTACCAATTTTCTCTGAATCCAGAGCTGGCTTTGCCACTGCTGTCTTACAGGTCCTTATAGCTGGTCCTAATGCTGTATAAAGTCCTCCAACCAACCATAGCTTTGGGAATCTACCCAAATGTAATGACTGCAACAGTGAAGCACGAAGAACATAGTACAGTTGTGTACACTTACCATTAATGTAGATGTTCGAGTGTATTCACTGTTGCAGTCCTGGTTACCCTCCCACCAGCCCCCTGTTTTTCTCTGACTATATCTCTACTTCCTGTTACTATGCTTAAAAGCCTTTTTGGTGTATTTGCTTTTTGTTGGAGGTATATTTTTGTGTTTTTAATTTTATTTGCTCCCCATTTGGGGGGCACCTGACATCTGGGGCAAGAAAAACTGATGTAATGACGTCGGCTACATGTTTTATACCCCTGATGTCATGGAAGAAGGGACAGCAACCGACGCAGGACCCAAGACTTTGTTAATCAGGCCGACTGAGGACAACCTGCCAGCAGATTACCCAAATGTAATGACTGCAACAGTCAATACACACGAACATCTACATTTATGGTAAGTGTACACAACTGTACTTTGTCTTGATTGTGCAAAATTCTGAGTGAAGACCCTTAAATGCAGGGAAAAAGTCCTAGTCACTCATATATATATATATATATATATATATATATATATATATATATATATATATATATATTGTTTTCAGTTTCAGATCCCTTCACACCTTTGCAATCCATAGCTTCCCCCATGGTTATGCCGAAAAGACAAAAAAAAAATAAACAAACAAGACACTAAAGATATGGCCAGTGTCTCTGCCTATGCTATGAAGTGTACAGATGACTCAGATAAAACCACCATCACAGCCCCTTTGTCCAGTCACATCTAGGCCTGAACCCCTTGGGAGGCCACCATGGTTCCAGGCCTACTGTGCACTTTCTTCTACAACATTGTTGATAGAGTCTGAGGTCACGATGCAGGCCCCAACTTCCAACATTCATGTCATAGGTACAAAGAGAGATGCCTTATATTCCTCAGCCTTGGAAACCCAGACCAACATTGTGGTCACCTGACTGTGTCTTCTAGTTATCTTAACAAAACAGACACCCAAACTAAAAAGAACAGTTAGCCTTCCTCTTTCACTTCCTCAATCCTTTGCCACTTCAACTCAAACTGAAGCCCCAGATCTCTTGAAAGTCACCCAGGAATTCATGGCCTTTATAAAATCTAGAGAACGCAGCCACACTTAAACCACTACCCCAATGCCTCCCAATCCAGGAGGACTAAGAAGATGGCCTTTCAAAATGATTTGCAATCCTCAGACTCCGAGGACGAAGAGGAATTATCTATCCTACACTGAGCACCTTCCAACCCACCCTTATCTCTGCTCAGACTCAAATGATACCTTGTCATTTGCCTGTCCCCCAGAGGATCCATTTTTGGGGATACCTTTCATAAAATGAAGAAAGCTTTCATTTGGGAAAGCAAAAATGTTCACAAGCTCAGGCTCATAATAGGGAATTAAGAGTTTACATTTACCTAGAGCACTAGCTGTCCCCCCCTGTGCACATGGTGCTTGATGATGTTTTTGAAGGCATCTTTTTATACCCAGATTCCCTACCACCAGTTCCTGGAAAGCCTGACCAGTTTTTGACTCATACAAGCACCTTTACAAAAACCCTGAAGCAGATCCCTCGGTAGTTTCTACTGAATCCACTAAAGGTATGCCGAAGCATGCAGCTAGACATTCCCTGCCTATTGACAGGAAAAACAGACTTTTAGACCGGTTTGGCAAGAAGGCATATACCTCAGCACTACTCTCTCCATGAGGGCACTAAATTACCAGTTCTACATGCTAAAGTACTTAGAACCCCTACAGTGCCAAATTATTACTAAGGCAGAGACTGTTCTTTTGCAAAGACTTTGCTAAGGAACTTCAGAAGATTCCTAGAGCAGCATTAGAGGTTTCCATAGACTACTTAAAATGTGGGTATGATGTACTGGATGCATCATGTAGAGCAGCTGCCACTGGATCAGTCATTTGCAGACATGCATGTCTCAGGACTCAACCAGTCACAGACCAGGTCAAGGCAGAGATACTGGATGCTCCTCTAGGCAAGGAGTTCCTGTTCGAGCACACAGCTGAAAAAGTGTTTGAAAAGCTGGAGAAAAGAGGAAAACAATGTAAAACAGTGAAGTACTTTTAGCCTCTTCGTGCTAAGAAAGCCAGACAGTCCAGAAAGTGACAACCTGAACAAACACAGAGACCAGGGAGCTCCAAAGATCCCACCCTGCACACCGGCCAGCTGTAACTATCACTTGCCCCTGACTCTTCTACCCCAACCCACCCCCATTCTACCCTGTGGCAGAAAGACTGTCCTCCTTCCTACAAGAATGAAAAAACATTACTAAGGACCAGTGGGTCCTTCAAATCATCGAAAGGGGCTATTCCATTCAGTTCAGAGAAATTCCCCTTTTAGACATACCAAAACCACCAAAGCTGCAGAAGAGTCTTTTACTTCTGTCCTTTTAGACTTGCTGCAACAAGTGTCCATTCAACCTGACTCTCATAACATCCTACATTCCATGACAGAACAATACCCTGGCAGACTCCTTAAAGAGAGATGTTCTGGATCCCAGTGATTGGCTGCTTAAGAGGGTGACTTTTCTGGACTTAACCTTACAGTGAGGAGGACAAAAACAGACAACTTTAGACGTTCTGCTCCAGAACCTTGCAGGCAAGGACATGGAAAATAAACACATTCTCGTTCAAATTGGCAGTCGGTTTTTGTATGCCTTTTCACCATTATGCCTAATTCCCAGGGTACTGATAAATGTCAGGACAGACAGACCAGGCATGATTCTGATTGTGTGATAAAGTGAGTGACCTTCGGGCTTTATTGTGTGATAAACTGAGTGACCTTCAGGCTTTATTGTGTGACCGTTTTTGTGTTTGTGACTGGACCTCAGTGTGCTATTGTATCGCTTTTTATTATGATTCTGATTGTCCCATACTGGCCAAGACAACACTGGTTTTCCCTCCTTTTGATCCTCAGTGTGAGAAGGGTCCACCCTGTCCTACACAAGATAGACGTCCCCAGCCAGGTCAAGGTCTCAGTATTCCACTCTTACCTGGCCAAACTCAAACTGACATCCTGGAGGCTTGGGGTTTAACACCAAAAAAACCCATCACCTACCCTTCTGAGGTGCTGACCATCCTTAAGGAGGCAAAGAAACCAATCACCAGAAAATCATACCTAGCAAAATGGAAAAGATTCTCCATCTAGTGCCACAGCAAAAACACCAACCCTTCTCAGGCAGACATCAGTTCAGTTCTTCAATACCTTTCATGTCTGTTTATCCAGGGCTTTTGTTATTCTAGCATGAAAATGCATGTTTCTGTCATCTCAGCTTGCCTTCCTTATTCCCCTGCCATTTACTGTCACCCCCACTTGAATATCTTTCTAAAAGAGGTCATTCACTTGATGCCACCCAGGAGGAGCCCAGTTCCCACCCATGATGTTAATTATTTGCTGGGAAAACTCAACACTGCCTCTCTCTGACCAGCAGCATCTCCCCCGCTACTTGGAGGACCACCTTACTAACTGCCATCATTTTATCAGTGAAAGTCTCTGAACTGCAAGCCTTTATGTGACTAGCGCCTTTCACAGAGATAGGGTAACATTTGCAAGTAATCCATCTTTCATGCGTAAGGTTGTATCAGACCTTTCTTTCCAAACCCTCAGAACAAAGCAGAGCAAATCGTTCATTCCCTGGGTGTACACAGACAAATCAAGTAGACAAAATACCCAAATAGAACAGAACTGTTAGTGGCTTTCGCAGAGGGGAAAGAGGGCAAACCTGCCTCTAAACAAACCATATCCAAATGGATAACCAGTTGCATTAGATGTTCATCGTGTTACCCTACTGCAGTCATCACACTTGGGTTATCCTGTCATCAGGCGGTCCCGCAGTCGGCCAGAATTCCAAAGTCTTGGTCCGGTGTCTTCTTCCCTGACGTCAGTGAGCCAGGGGTATATATAATGCAACCGACACCATTTTCTTCAGTCTTTTTTGCCGCACGGTGCCCGAAGCAGAAGCAGTTTGCAAGTGCCGGTCGGCCGACTCATGAGATTTTCGAATTTGAATTTCAGACCGAAGTCTTCTATAAAGCTAAGTACCCCGTTGGGGAAACTTTTCTTGCCTCAGACCGATGTCAGAAAAAGTTAACAATTGTATTTCTTGTGGGAAGCAAATATCTCATAAGGATTTTCATTCTTATTGCATACCTTGCCTAGGCCCAGACCACGAAATCACTACTTGTCGGTTTTGTGCTAGGTTTAATAAGCGTACTATTAAAAGACGCTTTGATTTCACACGACACTACTTCAGTAGGAAATTTAACTATACCATGCCGTCGGAGCAACCGACTACCCGCGTGCACAAACAACACAAGGATAAGGACAGACAGTCCAGGCCTAAGCCAGATTCCGAGGCCTCGGCTGAGCTGGTCTCCGGTTCTCCGGTCCTCAGTGAGGCTCCGATGCAGCCCCTGACTACCGCTGATCTGGAACCCGAGACCGCTACGGAATTTTTGGTGGAATGCACCAGGCCGACGCAGCCATTTAGTTCAGGCCCCTCCGACGACATTGCTGCAAAGGACGTCGCTGCTACAGAAACGCCATCGGTTTCTGAAGGCGTTTTCAGACCGACGACCCTCACCATTAAAACATTTTTCTAAGATGAAGACTCCTACTAAATCTAAAAGGACTGCACTTCAGTCTCCTGTTCAAGGCCCCATGCCTAAGAAACAGATGCTCAAAATGGCTGAAGATTTGATTTCTTTAATCAGGGGTTCCCAGCCCCCTCCTGACAAAAGGCCTAGACAAGAGGAAGATTATGCATCTTCTGAACAAGTGTCCATTTCTTCAGACTCCTCTGAGGACCAAGATTACTCCTTCTCTCCTTATGTAAATTCTGATGCTGAGGACGCCATTCCCTCAGCTTCTCCTCCTGAAGGCTACTCCTTTGGGGAAACTTTACACACTATGAGGGAACATTTTCACTGGGAAGGTCAGGACTACTCTGACTCGAAGAAAAGGCTCAGAGAGATGTTCATCGTGCATACAGCTGCAGTCATAACAGATGGGTTCTCCTGCCGTCAGGCGGGTCCTCGGTCGGCCGAATTCCAAAGTCTAGGTCCGGCGTCAGTTGTCGCTTCTTCCCTGACGTCAGTGCGCCAGGGATAAAAGAACCAGCCAACGCCATTTTCTTCAGTCTTTCTTGCCGCGCGGTGCCCGAAGCAGAAGCAGTTCACAAGTAACGGTCGGCCAGCTCCTGAAATTACAAAAATTTTGCAACCGAAGTCTTCTTGAAAGCTAAGTACCCCGTTGGGGAAACTTTTCTTGCCTCAGACCGATGTCAGACAAAGTTAATAATTGTATTTCTTGTGGGAAGCAAATACCGCATAAGGATTTTCATTCCCTCTGCATTCCTTGCTTGGGCCCAGACCACGACGTCTCGATCTGTCGTTTTTGTGCTACATTCAACAAACGCACCATTAAGCGTCGGGCGGAGTTCGCCCAGCACTATTTTGCCAAAAAATTTAACTATATTATGTCGTCGGATACTCCGACTCCAGTTTTGTCTAAAAAAACGCAATGACAAGGACCGACACACGAGGTCTGTGGCCTCTACCGACACCACGCCAAAGCCGACTACAGGTGGTCCGGTTCTCAGCGAGGCGCCTACGCAGCCCCTGCCTACCGACGACACTTCATTGGCGGTGTCTTCTGTGCCTGAGGTCGCTGGCTCCTCGGCCCACACCCCGACTACAGATACCGAAGTCACTCTTGGTGGTGAATCTCAAAATGTAGGCAGGTCTGCCTCATCTCAAGGTGTCTTCAGACCTTCCTCTTCTTTTTCTATCAAGGCTTTCACTAAGTCTAAAGCAGCCATGCATTCTAAGAGACAAGCACCACAGGGCCCTTCTCCAGGCTCCATGCCTAAAAAACAGATGCTTAAAATGGCTGAGGATTTGATTACTCTTATCAGGGGTTCTCAACCCCCCCCCCCGGACAAACGGCCTAGAGTGGAGGAAGAATCCCTCTCCTCTGACCAGGCCTCCGTTATTTCAGATCACTCGGATGAACAGGAACATGCCTACTCCCCTCTTGAAGATTCTGATGCTGAGGAGTCCATTCCCTCTGTCTCCCCCCCAGAGGATTACTCATGTGGGGAAAACTTGCAATCCTTAAGGGAACACTTCCACTGGGAAGGCCAAGAGTACTCAGATTCCAAGAAAAGGCTTAAGGATTTTCTCTTGCTACCCCAGCACAGGCCTCTGGCTATACCTCCTGTCTTAGACATACTAAATGATGTGTACTCGTAGGCCTGCCTTAACCCGGATTCTTTACCTCCAGCCCCAGTCAAGCCTGGCAGGTACTACCGGGTTCCTGACTCACACCAATTTTTATACAAAAGCCATACGGCTGACCCAGAAAATATCTCACAGGGCCCCAAGGGAATTAAGGCCTCCACTGCTAAAAACCCATTACCTTCCGAGAGAGATTCCAGATCCTTAGAAAGGTGGGGAAAAAAGGTATACACCTCGGCCACCTTAACCATGAGGGCATTAAACTGCCAGTTCCATATGCTAAAGTACCAACAGTTTCTGTTAGCACAATTGAGAAGTAAAATGTCACAACCTGAACAACCAGACTTGAAGGAGTTGCAGGATTTGATGCATAGTGCAGAACAAGTGGGTAAACATACCTTGCAATGTGGTTTTGATGCTCTAGAGGCCTCATGTAGAGCTGCTGTTACAGGATCAGTCATACGTAGACATGCCTGGCTCAAGGAGCAAACCTTACCAGATCATGTCAAAGCCAAACTACTAGATGCCCCTCTACAAAAGGATGTATTATTTGGTGTTAAAGCTGAGGAGGTATTAAAGAAAATGGAGGAAAAGGCTAAATCAGTGCAAACAGTGAAAGATTTTCTACAGGTACAACCTCCACGTTTCAGTAGAAATTGGCCTTCCAAAAATTGGTCCTTTCCAGCCACGGACAGACCCCAAAGAGGTAGATACAGGCACCCGAGGGGCAGAGGGCAATCTCAAGGATCGTTTAGAGGCAGACAATGGCAAGCTCCTACACAAAGAGGTGGTGAGGATAGTTCGCAGCCATTCAGAAAGCAAGCCCAATGACTTTCCCCTTTGCATGCCAAGCAAGGCTCAAATGTGGCAGCACCCTTAGGCGGAAAACTGGCATTATTTTCAAAAAATTGGCATATTGTCACAAAAGACAAATGGATCCTGGACATTATAAACAGAGGCTACAGATTCCATTTTCACACCCTTCCAAAAATGAGAGGTATGCCAAACCTGCCACACAGTCAAAGGGCAGAGGCACAAAGCCAAATTTCAGATCTCATGGACATGAAAGCTATTCAAGAGGTACCTACTCAAGAACAAGGTCACGGTTTTTATTCCAGACTATTCCTGGTACCAAGGAAGGGAAAAGATTGGAGACCTATTTTGGACCTATCCATCCTAAACACATATTTACTCGTACCAAAATTGAAGATGCTCACATTACAGCAGCTTCTTCCCATGCTGGGCAAGGAGTCTTGGCTGGTAACATGGGACCTCAAGGAGGCATGCCTGCATGTCCCAATCAGACAAAATTGCAGAAGATACCTCAAATTTCTTGCAGGTTCAACCCATTATCAATTCTCTGCATTGCCCTTTGGCTTATCTACTGCGCCCAGAGTATTCACGAAATGCCTGGCATCAGTAATTGCCTACTGCAGACTTCAAGGGATACAAATATACCCATATTTGGACGACTGCCTGATCCAAGCAGACAGCAAGCACATACTTCTGAAACATCTGGCTTTTGTAATAATGTTGTTGAATTCTCTGGGATACACAGTCAACAAAAAGAAATCAAGGCTACTACCCTCTCAGAAAATAATTTTCCTGGGTGCCAACTTGGACACAAACACCCAGATGGCCTACCTCACGCCAGAGAAGCAGGGGCAACTAACTCAATACTTCAGAACACTGGCAAATTTCACCAGGCTGACTGCAAGGAAAATCCTGCAGGCTCTGGGATTCATGGCATCTTGCATCCTACTAATCCCATGTGCAAAGCTGCATATGAGGAAACTTCAATGGTACCTGAAAAACCTATGGTCTCAACACAGCCACAGTTTGGAAACAATAATACCACTAATTCCATGTCTTCAAAAGGAATTTCTGTGGTGGGCTCAAGCATGCCAAACAAACACAGGTCTCCCATTCTGCAAGCCTCAAGCAAATCAAGTCATCACAACAGACGCCTCGGACTACGCCTGGGGGGCGCACATGACAGATCGGTGCATTCAGGGCAAATGGTCCCAAAAAGAAAAGCACCTTCACATCAATCAAAAGGAAATGCTAGCAGTAATAAATGCTATTATAGCTTTCAAAGACCTTCTGCATCCAGGTCAGCTATTGATAAGGACGGACAACACCACAGTAATGTGGTACATAAACAAACAGGGAGGAACCCATTCATACCCCCTATGCAGGCTGGCCATGTCACTTTGGAACATGGCTCTGGAATTACAAATCGAACTTCAAGCACAGTACTTGCCAGGCAAGGAAAACACGCTGGCAGGCAACCTAAGCAGAAATATGACAGATCCACACGAATGGAAATTACATCCTCAAGTTTTTACAGAGATAATTTAAGCATGGGGAAGGCCAGACATAGATCTCTTTGCCTCCCACAAAAATCACAAATTGACAAAATTCTGCTCAAGGACTTTTCATCCACAGGCCTGGAGAGTGGACGCTCTCTCTTTCAGTTGGACAACAATGACAGTTTATGCCTTTCCACCTCTTCCTCTGCTGCCCAAAGTTCTATTAAAAACCAGAGCAGACAGACCAAAGATGATTCTCATTGCTCCAGACTGGCCAAGACAGCACTGGTACCCACTCCTGAGGAGCCTGACGCATTCCCCTCCATGGACCCTACCTCTAATGCCTCTTCTTCTGACCCAGCACAGCTTCAAAACTCTTCACAGTCAGCTGAAAACACTCAGTCTGGCCACATGGAAGATTCCTTAACATCACAACAGACCCTACTCTCCAAGGAGGTGCAGGATGTCATTTTGGAGGTCAGAAGGCCGTCTACTAGAAAAGCTTACTCCGCAAAATGGAAACGGTTTTGTGCCTGGAATGAGAAAAAGGGCCAGAATCCTGGAAAACTGAATTTACCTCAAATATTACAGTGTCTAGCTGAGCTACTAAGCAGTGGACTTTCATTCTCCTCCATCAGAATCCATGCCTCATCCATTTCTGCAGAATACAACACTGATCCACCTTTATTCTCTCACCCCCTCTTAAGACAGTTCCTCAGAGGGGCTAAGAATATAAAACCCCCAAGGAAACAACCAATACCTGCTTGGGATCTCAATTTAATTCTAGAAAAGCTGACCTTGCCTCCTTTTGAGCCAGCTGCCTCAACAGATTTGCAATATTTGTCCTGGAAAAAAGCTTTCCTTCTGGCTATCACCTCAGCTCGTAGGGTATCGGAACTACAAGCCCTCATGGCTGTGCAGCCTTTTATCATCTTCCATCAGGACAGAGTTTCCTTATGAACCAACCCATCCTTTATGCCAAAGGTGGTATCCAGGGTAGCTTTGAATCGGGCTCTACACTTACCTACCTTCTACCCTAATCCTCAAAACAAAGGGGAGAGACTACTACATTCCTTGGACATCCACAGACAGCTGCGTTATTATTTGGACAGAACAAAGCCTTTCAGAAAATCAGAACAGCTCTTTGTGTCCTATGCTATAGGAGCTCAAGGGAAGCCAATTTCCAAACAGACAATCTCAAAATGGATAGCCCACTGCATACGCTTTTGTTACTCTTTTAATTGTAAAACTGTACCTGCAGGCATCAGATCTCACTCCACAAGGGCCACAGCTACCTCTGCAGCTTTCCTCAGAGGAGTTCCTACCAAAGGTATTTTGGAAGCAGCCACTTTGAGTTCTGTGCATACCTTCTCCAAGCATTACCACCTACCATTATACTCCAAAACTAGAGCAGGCTTTGCCACTGCAGTCTTGCAGGGCATTCTGGCTCCTCCTAGTTCCACCTAGTGCCTACCACCCCTTTCTTAGCTTTGGGATTCTACCCATCTGTTATGACTGCAGCTGTATGCACGACGAACATAGTACAGTTTTGTACCTACCATAAATGTAGATGTTCGAGTACTAATACAGCTGCAGTCCAGGTTTACTTCCCTCCTTCCCTCTTGGGACAGGCCTATTGGCTAACACCTCCTCATACAACCTGATTGGGGTATTCTTTTATGGTGTATTTACTTGCAACTACTGTATTTTGATTATATTGCATTGCTTTATTACACAAATTTATGTATTGCCTTCCTTCTGGGGGCACCTGACATCTGGGGCAAGAAAAACTGAAGAAAATGGCGTCTGCTGGTTCTTTTATACCCCTGGTGCACTAACGTCAGGGAAGAAGCGACGACAACCGACGCCGGACCTAGACTTTGGAATTCGGCCTACCGAGGACCCGCCTGACGGCAGGAGAACCCATCTGTTATGACTGCAGCTGTATTAGCACTCGAACATCTACATTTATGGTAGGTACAAAACTGTACTTTACTTTTACTCCCCCAACACAGACCACTTGCCATCCCACCAGTTTTGGACATTGTGGATGATGTTTACTTAGAATCCAGTTTGAACCCAGACTCTCTCTACCTCCTGCTCCGGCTAAGCCTGACAGATACTATAGAGTGCCTGATTCCCACAAATTTCTTTACAAAAGCCCTGTAGCTGATCCAGAGACTATCTCCCAGGGTCCCAAGGGGGCTAAGGCTTCTATGGCTAAAAACCCAGTACCTTCCGAGAAGGATTCCAGAGCACTAGACAGGTGTGGGAAAAAGGTTTACACCTCAGCCACACTAGCTATGAGGGCACTGAATTGCCAATTTCACATGCTTAAGTATCAGCAATGCCTAATCTCTCAGTTAAAGCAAAGAATAACCACTCTCCCTCAACAATCTGAATTGAAAGAAGTACAGGATCTGTTGCACACCACTGAACAGGTGGGCAAACATACCTTACAATGTGGGTTTGATTCTCTGTAGGCCTCCTGCAGAGCAGCTGTCACTGGGTCTGTTATACGTAGGCATGCTTGGTTAAAGGAACAAACTCTGCCTGATCATGTTAAAGCAAAACTACTAGATGCTCCCTTACAGCAGGATGTTCTTTTTGGAGTTAAAGCAGAAGTTTTAAAGAAAATGGAGGATAAGGCAAAATCTATGCAGACAGTCAAAGATTTCCTACAGGTACAACCCCCTCGCTTCAGCAGAAACTGGCCAACAAAAAATTGGTCCTTTCCAGCTACTGACAGACCACAGAGGGGTAAATACAGATGCCCAAGGGGCAGAGGACAACCACAAGCCCAGTATAAACCTCGCCAATGGGGCAGTACAACACAGAAGGGAGGAGAAGACAGGTCCCAATCCACCAGAAGGCAAACTCAATGACTTGCACCTCATCTGGCCAAGCAATACTCTCTTGGCAGCCCCCTTGGGGGGAAAACTAGCACTTTTTGCAGACAACTGGCACATTGTCACAAAGGACAAATGGGTCCTAGACATATTTTTACGAGGATACAGATTCCACTTTCACACCTTGCCAATGAAAAGAGGAATGCCAAACCTGCCACAAAATCAATGGGCAGAGGCACAAAAACAAATTACAGCTCTCATGGACATGAGAGCCATTCAACTGGTACCTACTCGAGAGCAAGGCCAAGGATTTTACTCAAGATTCTTTCTAGTGCCCAGAAAGGACAATGCCTGGAGACCAATTCTGGACCTTTCAATTCTAAACACTTACTTACAAGTACCCAAATTCAAGATGCTAACACTTCAGCAGCTGCTTCCCATGTTGGGCAAGGAAGCATGGCTAGTAACGTTGGACCTCAAGGAGGCATACCTGCATGTCCCTATCAGACAAAGTTGCAGAAGATACCTCCGCTTCATTGCAGGTTCAACCTATTACCAATTCTCTGCACTGCCCTTTGGCTTATCTACTGCACCCAGAGTCTTCACAAAATGCCTGGCACCAGTAATTGCATACTGCAGACAAAGAGGAATTGAAATATATCCATACCTGGACGACTGCCTCATCCAAGCAGAAAGCAAAGACATTCTCTTACATCATCTGGCCTTTGTAAAGCATCTACTAAACTGCCTGGGGTACACAGTAAACGAAAAGAAGTCAAAACTAGTACCCTCACAAAAAATGACATTCCTGGGTGCCAGCTTGAATACAACGGCCCAGAAGGCTTATCTTACGCCAGACAAGCAACTACAACTGACTCAATATTTCAAGACAGTGGCAACAAAGACCCAATTAACTGCAAGAAAAATTCTGCAGGCCTTGGGCTTCATGGCATCTTGCATACTAATAATACCATTTGCAAAGCTGCATATGAGGAAATTACAGTGGTACTTAAAAAGTGTATGGTCTCAACACAGCCACAGCTTGGACACAATGATATCTCTCATTCCCTGCCTACAAGAGGAATTTCTATGGTGGTCACAGGCATGTCACCTCAACAAGGGTCAGCCTTTCACCTTGCCCCCAGCCAGGCAAAATATCACAACAGATGCTTCAGATTACGCCTGGGGGCACACATGGCAGGGCAATGCGTTCAAGGCCTATGGACTGCAGATCAAAGAAATCTGCACATAAATCAAAAAGAGATGCTAGCTGTACAGAAAGCTCTGACAGCCTTCAAGGATCTATTACATCCAGGACAACTTGCAATAAAGACGGACAACACCACAGTAATGTGGTACATAAACAAACAAGGGGGTACACATTCCTACCCTCTATGCAGGCAAGCAATGATCTTATGGAACACAGCTCTGGCTTACCAAGTTCAGTTACAAGCTCAATTCCTGCCAGGACAGAAGAACACATTGGCAGACGACCTCAGCAGAAACATCAAGGATCCCCACGAGTGGAAACTAGATCCACAAATATTTGCATTGATAACTCAAAAATGGGGCCTTCCAGACATAGACCTGTTTGCCAGTCCTCAAAACTACCAACTAACAAAATTTTGTACAAGGACATTTCACCATCAAGCTTGGAAAGTGGACGCACTCTCTTTCAGCTGGAAAAACCTGACAGTGTATGCCTTCCCTCCATTGCCTCTCCTCACAAAGGTTCTTCTGAAAGTCAAAAAGGAGACCACGACTGATTCTCATAGCCCCAGACTGGCCACGCCAGCACTGGTACCCGCTATTGAGAAATATGGCCCACAGCCCACCATGGATATTGCCTCAAATCCCCCATTTGCTCACACAACAAAACAATCAGATTATTCACAGCCAGCTCAAAACTTTAAATCTGGCTGCATGGCAGATCTACTAAACATCCAACCAGCTCCTCTTTCCCCAAGCAGTTCTGGATGTTATTCTGGAAGCCAGGAGGCCAAGCACCAGGAAGGCTTATTCGGACAAATGCAAAAGGTTTTGTGTCTGGAACCAAGCTAAAGGTCAAGACACAATTCAGCCTCACATGCCTCACATTCTACAGTATTTAGCTGAGATGTTGCACAAAGGACTTTCTTTTTCCTCCATTAAAATCCATGCTTGAGCTATTTCAGCTCACTACAACACGGATCCACCTTTATTTTCACATCCTCTTCTAAGGCAGTTCCTCAGAGGGGCAAAACACATTAGACCACCCAGGAGAGCTCCTACACCAACATGGGACCTCACTTTTGTTCTGGAAAAACTAATGCTACCTCCCTTTGAACCAGCTTTCTCTGTAGATCTTCAGTTCATATCATGGAAGACTGCCCTGCTGCTAGCAATAACTTCATCTAGAAGAGTCTCAGAGCTACAGGCACTAATGGCAGTGGAACCTTTCCTCATTTTTCTTCAAGACAGAGTTTCTCTATGAACTAATCCTTCCTTTATGCCTAAGGTGGTTTCCAGTGTGGCTTTAAATCAAACCATCTACTTATCCACCTTCTTCCCAAATCCACAGAACAAAGGTGAGAGACTCCTGCATTCCTTGGACATTCACAGGCAACTTCGTTACTACTTGGACAAAACTAAGGCTTTTAGAAAATCTTACCAGCTCTTTGTATCCTATGCTACAGCTTCTCAAGGGAAGGCTATATCAAAACAAACTATTTCTAAATGGATAGGTCATTGCATACGTTTCTGCTATACCCATCATGGGAAACCAGTCCCTGCTACTATTAGGTCCCCCTCTACCAGGGCAACAGCTACTGCTACAGCCTTTCTCAGGGGGGTTCCAACCAAGGAGATTTTAGAAGCTGCAACTTGGAGTTCAGTACACACCTTTACCAAACACTATCACTTACCTCTTTACTCTAAGACCAGGGCGGGCTTCGCCACTGCAGTTCTGCAGATCCTTATAGCCTCCACTAACCCTCTGATACCTCCCCCCTTCCTTAGCTTTGGGATTCAACCCAAGTGTGATGACTGCAGCAGGGTAACACGATGAACATAGTACAGTTTTGTACCTACCATAAATGTAGATGTTCGAGTGTTCACCCTGCTGCAGTCCAGGTTACCCTCCCTCCTCCATCCCCTCTGATCTACTAACTAAATCTCTTCAATGCCTTACTGATGTATTTGCTTATAGCTGAAGGGATTTTGTATTTGTGCAGAGGTTACTGCATTTGATACTAATTTCTGACCACCTTTTTGAGGGCACCTGACATCTGGGGCAAGAAAAACTGAAGAAAATGGCATCGGTTGCATTATATATACCCCTGGCGCACTGACGTCAGGGAAGAGGCGACAGCAACTGACGCCGGACCAAGACTTTGGAATTCCGGCCAACTGCGGGACCGCCTGACGACAGAATAACCCAAGTGTGACAACTGCAGCAGGGTGAACACTCGAACATCTACATTTATGGTAGGTACAAAACTGTACTTTCTTTTACTCTCAACATGGAAAACCTCTTCCTTTCATGTCACAGCCCATTTCACCAGGCTCAGGGCAGCTACTACTGCCTTCTTCAAAGGAGTTCCTACACAGACCATCCTAGAAGCGGATACCTAGAACTCGGTGCACACCTTTACAAAACACTAACATTTAGGCATCATCTTAAAAACTAGAGCAGGTTTGCTACATCCATCCTGCAAAACGTTATTTCCTAAGGGCCAATAGCTTCTTCTGCCCCCTTCCACTTGCTTTGGGAGCTCTTCCAAGAATAATTAGTGCAACACTGACTACGAAGAACATAGTGCAATTGTGTCACACTTACTATAATTGTAGATATTCTAGTAGTTCAATGTTGCAGTATAAGCTCCCACCTTCCAACCCCTCTATCTGCTGACCCTTTTCTTTCCCCGTTGCTGGCTGCAAGGGAGAGAGGACACTCCTGAAAATACATCTGGCATCATTCCCTTTCCTCCTCATTTGTGTATTGCTACCCATGCTAACTCAGTCTTGGGAAGGTCGTGGTGTCCTTGGGCATCAGACTACTTGTACACTGCTTAAAAAGACCTGAAGATGGCACTAATGGATGACCTCCTCCTACCCCCAACATCCAGATGTTGGTCCTCGGACATCCATCGGCTAGGGAAGATGTAAAGACTCTTGAAATATTGGCAGTTTCAGGCTTTTGCATGGTAGAAAGACCCAAAAATCAGTATACTCAAACATATGCAATTATGTTAACAGTGGCACAACTGTACTTTCCCTAGTTAATATAAATATTTTTTTCTAAATAATTTATGGTTCTGAGGTCTACTGCAGTTAACAAGTTAAGTAATAACATAATTTATGCTTGGTATGGGAAGCAGAATGAAAAGAGAAAAAAGTTTGGTGAAATTGTCAAAAATGTCTCCAGGTACTATGATTAATGGCATTAAGGTGGTGGTACAGTCTGGGGGACTTCAAGACAAAACACAAATAAATCCAGGGAACTCTGTTAGTGTCAGTAAAGCAATACAGAAAGTTTTATAATACTGAAGCACTTCAAAGGGACAGAGGTGATGGAGGCCATAAACTCTCTTGCTGGTGCCTTTGAGGAGCTGTAGAGAGAGCGAGAGAGAAAAGAAGGGGAAAAAAAAGCATGGCTATGTGCTGGTTGAGTTGAGGTGTTTAAAGAACAAGTAGACCAGGAAGACAAGAGTTTGAATTATTTTTTTTTTTTATTATTGGAATGCCGAAAAGAGATGAAGTACAAGGCTGTCTGGTTTATGTACTTGAAAAATTGGCTAGCTGAACTGGTTTACATTGAAGTCAAATAAAAGTGGAAAGCGCACATAGATTTTTGTCCCTGGTTCAGAAGTAACTGTGAAGTTGCTCGGAAATATATTGGTCCTGTCTGAGACTTTTAAACTGAAAGGAGAGACCTTATAATTTCATGGCACTCTGGTAAGCGGGACAGGAGTGGAAATGGATTGCAGGGTAGCCAACTGAGAAGCCACAGGTGACTGAACTATGTCATAAACAGCTCCTGAGAAGTATTTGACAACTCCTTAATCAAATCCCTCTGAAGTCTTTAAAGTGTGCCAAATAATTCTTAGACCTTAAAGCAAAGGTCACAAAAGCATGGACACGCTTCCCAAATCTGTTCATCACCCGACGCCCCCTTTTGGGGGGATGGACAATGGAACTCTCCTCGGCAAGATCCTTTTTGGTGGCTGCCACTACGACCATGGCATCAACAGGCATCCATTTTCCCCAAAAGTGTTTATTCATGGATGGTGCCATAATCTTGTCTGTTCTCCAAGGTATATGTTCAGTGGTGTCAGGTTCCTTCCACACCCACTAAGAGATCAACTCAGTGAGCTTATTTGTGGGTGGAGTCACCCAGGAGGTACAGGGGCCAGTACTGAAGGCCTCCAGGAATATGGACTACTCAGACTGAAGGGTTAAGGATTTCATGGATGTCTCCAATTGAGACATCTTCAGGAGGTGAGCGTGGGGACCCTTCACCCTCAGCGAAATCCGTTTCTTCTGTGATGGACTCCTCTGGTTAGTCTGGTTGCTTCCTCTTGCATGTCGTCTTCTTAGAGACCTGCTCCATGGGATGATCTGGAGAGGTATCAGAAGAAGAAATAAAGATTCCCTGGTGGGAAGCCTGGGGTCTTGGTACTGGCCATCCATATGGAAAGACTTGGTGAAGCCCTGAATGCTGAAACATCAGGATTGAAGATTTAGGATCCAAGAAGGTTGGATCCGTCCATTCTGTCGAGACAAAGAAAACTTTCTTCACAACCTCGAAAGCAGATCGCCCTGGAGAAAGAGAAGACCTTAGATCCGAGAAGGCAAACTTCTGGACCACTGCCCTTCCCTGCCCTGAAGGCAAAATGCCCAAGGTGGAAGCCAGAGTCAAGCTGTCCAACGCCAAGGATATGAGGCACACAGACTGCTCCAAAAGCCTCGGAGTCATATGCAACATCTCCAATCCAACAGGGCAGTTTTGGCTTTGAGATCTCTCTCAATCCTACAGGATCTGAAAGCTCAGAGCAAAATTAGGATATATACAGCAATCCTCGGATCTGAGCAAGATGGATCCAGGCAGCTAGTATCCATAGACTGTGAGACCACTGAAGGAGTCAGAGGAGGAAGTTGTAGTGGCGGTGTAACAAAAAGGTAGACACCCATCCGACCCTGCTTCTAGATTATCTTCCTCACCACTCCTTCCGCATCTTCCTATGTAGGACTTCTGGAAGAACGAGTGGAAAACACTGAAGGAGAACTGGGTCTGTCCAGAAATAAGGAATGTACCCTGGTGGGTATTTGATCCACTGATGGTGAATACCAAGTCCGTGGTAAAATAATAGAAGTTGAAGTACCAGCAGCAGTTGTTTAGATAGTGTTGCATCTGAGAAGGACGGATCAGATCATTTTGATCTCCTTGGATCTGAAACAGTCTGATCAGACATTTATAGCTTCTTTGGATCCGAGGGTGAAGTCTGATCCTTGTGAGACCTCTTCTTTGAAGACTCTGAAGCAGAGGAGGAAGAAGAAGAAAGCCTCGGAGATGAAGATTTTGCTTCGGTCTTGGATTTCAAAGTTTTCTCTCTGGATATAACCTCTCCAAAAGATGAAGGCAAAAGGCCTTTCAGAGTAACTTTATTCTTGGGTTCAACTAATGCCCTGGGGTTAAACCTGTAGCAAATAGAATAATCTTACTGTAATTGAAGCATTCCTAAGCAATATTCATATAGTGTAGGCATCTGATAAATTGAGCTTATGCCCACACTAAGTAGATTTCCTAAAGCCTGCTGGAGCAGATACCTAAAGCCTGCTGGAGCTTTATCTGCCATACTGTCAGGAAAGGGAAGAAATTTAACTATTTCTACTACTACTACTTTTTTTTTTTTTTTTTAAACAGAGGTAAGAAAATCTCAAAGAACTTTACCAACAGTGGAATTGTAGAAACTACATAAAATGTAGTACTAAGGAAAGATACTAACAATAGTATCAAGAGGTATGTGAGTACAAGAAAAGGAAGGAACATAAGAAATTTTGCACAAGGCAAGTAAAAAAATGGTGTAATAGATAAAGGAAAAATATTAAATAGAAAAGGGAGAATTAAACAAGTGAAGTTTTGAGCGATATTTATATAAATTCTACTATTGCAAAGGAATTACTCTAGTGTTTGTCAACTACTCAGACTTCTAGGTCCTCATCATATGTAGAACTGTTGATTACTAAATGCATCAATTGTTAATCTGAATTGTTCTGCAAATAATTTTTTTTTCTATTTGTATGTTTATCTTACATTTTATGTTTTATGTATTGTGCAATGTATTTTGTTTCTAACTTGGAGCTTTTCTCCCCGGGCCTATGCTGAAAATGGATATGTATCCAGTCGGACTATCTCTGTCAACAAATGTAAAATAAACAAAATAAAAGTTTATGAAGAGTGTTAGAAACCGTGTCTTTCTCTGCAAAGTGGCAAATGAGATCTGAGGTAATTGGGGTTGGTGCATTGTGGGTAAGGGAGAAGCTTGAGAGTTCTTGGTTGCCTGGAGCTTTAGCGGTGTCTGAGTCAGATCCAAGGGATTGGATCCGAACCCAGCAGTTCAGGAAGAATGAAAATAGACAAGACAGATGGAATGTTATGGTGAGTACATAACTTCTTTTTATAATCAGAATTATTTCATAAGAGTTGTTCATTAATCCTTGATGAACAGTATGTTATCATTAGTTTAGTTCAAAAGTATCAGCTTAATTTAGTTTACTTGCACAACTAATAAACATTTGATTTAAATTATCATACACCAAGATTAAATTGTTAAAAGTGTAATCTGAAGTAGTTTACTTCATTTGCTCTTCAACCTGTGGATCCTCGTTTCCATATCGGATCTGACACGGCCGCATTTTCCAGCTACGTCTCCGTGCTCCTCTCCTCACCCATAATGCCCCCCCCCCCCAAGATCTTGTTTGTTGCCTAAGAGGAAGCACTGTAGTCCGAGCTCCATTGTGATAGCGTTTAAAAAGTTAATTTTTACTTTTTTGAACTTTTCTACCTATCTTTTTCACTCCTACCTTTCTATACCTTCTCGGAGTTCTTCATAGCTTGTTTTCTTGTAGGCTTTTATATCTTCCTCCCCTCTTTCTTTCCTCATGGTATTGCATGTGTGTGTGTGTGTGTGTTTCTTTAGAACTGGTAAGGCATGATGGATGCCCCGAAGCCTGGTTTCAAAATATTCAGTGTGGCCATAAACTTTTCCCGGTGGATGGCTACACTCTGTGCTTGCTTTGTTTGGGGGTGGCTCACCTCCAGTCCCCCTGTCCTATTTGTGCTGGGTTTAACCCCAGAGCACTTAAGGACAGGCAGGACAAACTGATTGTCAAGAGCCTGTTGCCCTCCACTGCTGGGACTGACACCCCCCCCCCCCCAAGAAAGCAGCGGCAGCTGCTTCGTCTTCCCCTTCCTCGGTCTCTGGGACTCACTTTCCCACCAAGTGACCTGGGGAAGCTGATAAGGTCAAGAAGGACCGGCCTCACAAGCGCTCCCCTGACTGCTCATCAGAGGGCGGCCCCCTGCCACAGGTTAAGCCTGTTTCCAGGCCTGTTACACCTCGGCTCAGGTCCCTGAGGTTCTAGTTAGCTGGTCGCCCCCTAGGCCTTCTCCCCACTGCCTCTCCCAGCCCACTTCGGTGGCATCCTCCCTCTCTACCCAGAACCTATCTGAAGCAGAGATGGACAAGATGATGCGGAGATTTATCCGCACTCAAATCCAGATGGGGGGTCTTGCCAGGGCCTTCTCCCATCGGAGCAGGCACCTTCCAGCCAGTATTTAGATCTGTCACTCTTTCTCTGATCCGACTCACTGTTTCGGAGCTGTTGGATCCGAGGATTGTCAGAGTCGAGTGGTCGGCGCCAATGGTACCTTGTACCTCGATGCCGGCCAGTGCTTTGAGTGTGTTGGGTCTGACTAGATTGGATCCGAGCTGTCGGAGCCGTATCCTGGGGGTTGAATCTGAGGGAGTGCTGTCTGCTCCAAGCTTGTCTAAGAGGATCATTCCCCTCAGCGTCTCTGCTCTTAGAGGGTCAGCCCTGACTCCCCAGTCAGATCAGGGGGGAGCGGCTTCTGCTAGTTCAGCCCAGGGGGTCAGTTCCTCCTCGGCATTCAACGTGGTTGAGAGGGTTCTTGCAGGGATCGAAGCCCTCTGACTGTTTAATCTTTGGAGTCTGTCCAAACCCCGCTGGCCTTGAGTGCAGGTCCGACCATCTTGCCCTCTCAGGGACAGCCCGTAGCCGTAATCCCCCAGGACGTTCTGGCCTTAGAATAACCCGCTTGCGAGACCTCCCCAGATAGTCGCCCTGAGGAGCCCCGCCACAAGCATACGTTTAAAAGGAGGCACTTGGACTCTCCTCCAGAGTCCCTCACAGAAGACACGGACCTGGATGAAGGGGAAGGTTCCCCAAGATCACTCCCCGAGGATGTCTCCTTAGGAGACATCATGGAAACCTCCATAAAGGGGGGGGGGGCGGTCCGCTCCAAAACCAACCTCTGATGAGTCCGTGTTTCTGGAGACATTCAGCTCGGGCCCATCTACTTCTTGGGTGTACCCTCCTGCTGATCCACTCGTGAATTTGATAACATCTAGGGCATGGAAGGAGCCGGCCACTGTAGAGCCAATACCCAAGCACCTGGACAAGGTTTTAAGCCCTCCCGCAGACAAATTACACTGGCACAAGTGGTCCCCTGTAGATGCTATGCTGGTGGCTGCGGCCACCAAGAAGGAACTCGCCCAGGAGAGTTCCATGGTCCATCTGCCTGACCGAGAGTCGAAAACATTGGATCTTTTTGGGAGGCGAGTCTGTGCTTCAGTGACCTTCTGCGTAAGGGCGTTGAGCTACATGGCGCACATTAATCGACTAGAGAGAGATCTAGTCATGGAGTCAATCCCAGGGTCCATGTCGGCAAAAGACAGGAAGCCATTTGATGCACACCTGGCTCTGCTTATGTCAGTTCTTGGAGCCCTTCATGGCATCTTTTACCAATGCCCCTTATGATGGTTCTTCCCTTTTTGGGAAGACGGAGAGACTTTGATCGAGAGCAAGAAGGACTGGAACACACTGTCTGCCATCAGGGTCCGCTTCTCACAGCCTCAAAGGTACTTTTCCAGGAACCAGCAAGGCCAGAAGAAGATGTGGTTCCATAAGTCTCAGGCATTTCCCGGGATGCTCAGGACTCACCTTCCCCCAGAGGCAGAGGGGGATATGATAGACGCGACCCTAAAGGCAGAGGGGGTACTAGGAATTTTGGGTCCTGAGAATCTTTCTCGGATAAACCCGGACAGCAACCCTGAGGGGTTGCCCGGCTGTCCATCTCTGGAGGCAGTCGAGGGTCATCTGTCACTTTACCCACTAGCATGGGAGTCCATCACTACAGATCAGTAGGTGCTGTGAGTCATATCCAGAGGATATTTCGTCCCCTTCAAGGATGTTCCCCCATCCAACAAAGTCCTCCTGGACGTCCCATCCATGCAGTGGGAGGGAGCAGCAGTGCAGGTAGACTCACTGCTGAGAAGACAAGTCATCCGACTGGTCCCGCCAGACCAGTCCGGATCCGGAGTTTATTCCAGGTTCTTTTTAATGCCGAAAAAGACTGGGACCTCAGACCAATATTGGATCTGTCCCAAATGAAGCTATCAGTAGCCAAGACAAAATTCTGAATGGTCACGATTCAATCTATTCTGCCTTATCTGCAGGACAGAGACTGGATGTGCGTGATCGACCTTTAGGATGTGTACTATCACATCAAGAGCACAAGTGCTACCGGAGGTTCCTTTGCTTCTGGCTAGGAGCCAGTCATTACCAATTTCGAGCCCTCCCCTTTGGTCTCACCACAGCCCCACCAGATGTTTACCAAGGTAATGGCAGTAGTAGTAGCTCACGTGAGGCTTCAGGGCATTCAGGTCTTTCCGTACCTGGACGATTGGCTCTTTACCGCCCCCTCAGCGCATCTACTAGGTCAGGCCAGAGACTCCTTCCTTCAGTTAGCCAACAAGTTGGGCGTTACGATCAATATGAACAAGTCTGCTCTTCACCCAGTTCAAATTCTAGATTTCATTGGGGCACGGCTCGACCCAATACAATCAAAGGTGTTCCTCACCTCATACAGGATATACAGCTTGAGGTTACACATCTTACACATTCTTCAGACCCATTTACCAACAGCCAAAGCAGTGTTAAGAGCTTTAGGTTTTATGGCGGCCACAATAAATCTTCTCCCCATGGCACACCTTCATATGAGAGTACTGCAGTAGACACTAGCATTTCAGTGGTCACTGTTAGACCTCCCTGTGTCTTTTCCAGTGAGAATTTCAAAAGCATGTGGGGACTCCCTTTGGTGGTGATTTCAGTCCCTGGATCTCCTCAAGGGACATCCTTTTCAACCTCCTTTACCCCAAACCAGTGTGACCACGGATGCCTTCCTATTTGGGTGGGAGAGCATTGCTCAGGAAGGACAGTCCAAGGCACGTGGTCCCCTTCCGAGACCTATCTGCACATCAGTGTTCTAGAGATGAGTGGTTCTTCTTGCGTTGTAGGCCCTCCATGCTCCTCTTCCTCTGGGAACGATTGCAATTCAGACGGAAAACATGTCAGTGATCTGGTATATCAACAAACAGGGAGGAACCAGATCTTATCCCTTATGTCGAGAGGCCATGAGAGTGTGGAAGTGGGCAATCTCCACCGGTTGTTTCCTGGTGGCAAAGCACATCCCGGGACGGTCCAACATCTTAGCAGACAGGCTCAGAAGATCTATCCTGATTCCTTATGAGTGGTTTCTGAAGCCTGCAGTAGCGGAATAGATATTCCTAGAGTGGTGTCGCCCTTGCTGCAATCTCTTCACATCTCCTTCCAACGTGAAATGCTGGGAGTTTTTCGCTCTGAACCCCCCGCCAGGGGAAACCCCCAGAGACGCTCTGATTCATGCTTGGCCTCCCAGGCTTCTTTATGTATATCCTCCTGTTCCCCTCATGTCAAAGTTTCTACAGAAAGCCCAGAGGCTGGGGAGCACTGTGATCCTAGTCGTCCCATTCTGGCCTCGACAAGTTTGGTTTCCCTTACTCAGGTCTTATCTAATTGTTCCACCATGGACCTTGGATTCGGTCCCAGATCTGCTTTTACATCCCTCTGGGATTCCTCATCCAGATCTGGACAGTCTAAAGCTCACTGCTTGGCTGCTCTGGTTCCCATGATTCTTAGGACTCCTGGTCTGTCATCTCCTGTTAAGTCCATTCTGGTGGCGGCTCGTCTGTCATCTCCTGTTAAGTCCATTCTGGTGGCGGCTCATAAATCGTCCACCAGAAAAGTTTACCACAGTAAATGGAAACATTTTCTATTTGGGCCATTCAGAGGTCTTTGGGCCCTTTCACTGCACGTCTTTCAGTGGTTTTAGATTTTCTAGCTAGCAATTTTCATCAAGACGCTAGTTCCTCAACGGTGAAAGTCCAACTAGCCGCCATTTTTAATTTTCATGTTTGGGTAGACATGTCTTCATTGGCTTCTTCTAAACTTTGTAAAACCTTTCTCAAAGGTGCCTTTCTTCTCACACCCCCCCGGTTAAGGACACCATTCCTCCATGGGATCTCACTTTGTTGTTGCAGGCATTGGTTTCTCCTCCCTATGAGCCTGTGGCATCTGCGGATCTACAATTTTTGACCTGGAAAACTGCCTTCTTGGTTGCCATTACATCCGCTAGAATGGTGTCGGAGCTTCAAGCTCTTTCTATCAAAGTCCCTTAAATGATCTTTCACAAGGCTAGAGTGTCAGTATGCACTAACCTGTCCTTCCTTCTCAAGGTAGCCTCAGAGGCCAGTATTAATCAGATTATTAATTTACCAGTATTTTTTTCCGAACTACCAGAACAAAGGGCAATACAAATTATGTTTACTGGACATACACAGGCAGTTGAGGTTTTATCTGCACAGGACGGACTAAACCTTTGTGCAAGTCTGATCAGCTTTTTGTGTTCTGTGCCAAACCCTTCTTAGGTAAACCTATCGCAAAAGTGACTATTGCTTGCTGGACTTCACAATGCATTGGTCGGTCATATTCAGATAGAGGTTTGTCTCTTCCAGGAAGAGTTGGAGGGTCATTCGATTTGATCTATGGCTACATCAGCAGCTTTTTGGTCAAGGGTCTCTTTGGATGAGATTTGTTCAGCTGCTACTTGGGCCTCATCTCACACCTTTATTTCTCATTATTAACTGGATTTGGTCTAGGAGTAGAGCATCCTTTGGTTCTGTGGTGCTCCGGAATATCCTTCCATGAGGGCCTCCCAAGAGTTAGGTAGCTGGGGACTCTGCCCCACAGGTTGAATAGCAAATGAAGTAAACTACTTCAGATAAAGAAGTTATGTACTCACCATAATGTTTCTTCTGAGTAGTTCTACTTCATTTGTCTTCAACCGTCCCCCCCCCCCCTCCTTCCCCCTAACCTTATCCTTTGGGATATGACACATCCTTTGTACTGGACAGTTATTGCTAGGATCTTTGGTTCTGTCAGAGCTCAAGTTCATTTGTAATGTTTGTTGGAGGATAAGGTGTTTGGTCGGGTATCTGTTAGGCAGCAAACGCGATCTGAAGGGAGAAGAGAGAGAGGGGCATTATAGGTAAGGGGAGGAGCATGGAGCTCAGAGCCGTAGCTGGAAAATATGGCCGTGTCAGATACAATATGGATCCGAGGACCCACAGGTTGAAGACAGATGAAGTAGAACTAAGATGGAACGTTATGCTGAATACATAACTTCTTTTTTGAGCATAAGGTCTTTAAAAGCTGTCAGAGGGGAATTGTGGGAGGCTTCAATTTTCTTTGGAGACTATTGGAAGGCAAGATGGCAGATACTCTGATTTTGCACGGGCAAATGAGGTTATGCATTCATATCTTCAAGACTAGTTTGTGCATGTCATCTTATGAAATTAGTGACAAAGTGTCAAAGCAGAATATTTTGACAATATTTCAACCATGGCTAGATTGTGTTATTAAATAAGATAAATACATATTTATCTGCAGTGTGATGCACAGGATACGGTAAGCATAGATTTTTCAAGCAGAAGTAGGGGGGGCCCTGGGTGAAATATATCTGCCACCAAGGTAGGATGAGAGTTCTGTTGTCTCTTCCTTGAGGTTGTCAGTAAATAACACTACAGGCTAGTTTAAGTTGTCCCTTGTGTATTTTTTTTGTTTTGCTTACTTTAATTTCTTGGGTCCTTTAGAATAAATGTTGCTATGTAAATTTTTTTTATGAAACTGGAGAGCAGTCCTTAGTATAGAGATACATATTTAAGATACATATTTGAGGGAAATTACATTTGTTTGCGTCTGGATGCTAAAAATGAGATAAGTCATAAATGTTAGATTAGTTTTATAACGTATGATGTAAATGGATTGATTGCTCTATTTCTTTTAGATAGACCAATTTTCAAAAACTCTCACATTGGGTTGTGGTTCTACAAGAGGTGCATTTAGAGGAAATATGAATATATGGCGTCAACAAAAGGCTGATGATCATAGGGTTGGCATCTACATTTCACGGTGCAAGTACTTTATGGCATTGATTACCAAGGAGGTACCCTGTGACCCTGGAAGATGTAATATTAGATGTGATATCATTTTCATTCATTCCTCAACGTATGGTTCTCGGATCCAACATCTGATCCAGCTTGGCAGCATTTACTTAGACTGTTGACCTCCTCCTCCCTTTACCCATAATACCTCAGATCTTGTTTGCCACTTCTGTGCTTCAGATGCGAATTGCAGTCTCGAGCTTTTGGCGTGGGGCATGTTGTTCTTTAAGTCAAAATTTTTTGTATTTCTGTCTTGAATTTCACCTTTCTTTCCTTTTTCTTTTATCAAGTTTCTCTGTGTTAGGATTTCAAGTAATTTTTTCTTACCAGCTCCTTTTTTACAGGCACTCTCATTACCATAGTTGGTAAACTCTTCTTTATTTTCTTTCCTTGTGTAATTTTTTTTCCTTCTCATGTATAGGGTATTTCTTATATACAGTTGCTGGTATATTTTTCTTCTGTTACTCTTCAAAAAAAAAAAAAAAAAAAAAATCTTACTTTCTAATTTTTTTATTTTCTTCTGGATATGGCTGCAAAGCCAACAGGTTTTAAAAAGTGCACTTCCTGTGGGCATGATATCCAATTCTGATGCCCACAGGAAGTGTATATATTGTGTTGGAATGGCCCAGCTTGAAACCTCGTGTCAGATTTTTGCCGGTTTCAGTTCTCTGGCCTTAAGCGATTGTCACAACAAATTATTAAAAGGGTTGCTGCCTGTGTATGCTTCTATGTCTTCAGAGCCAACGTTAGGTACACTCACATCTCCTCAGTTTTGGAGCCCTTGTTCATCACCAGAGCCTATTTCCCCATCTCTCCAATCACCCTTCTTATAAGAGATTCCAAAGTGAATGTCACATCCCCCTTCCATGTCGCCCTCTATCATGTCCTCCCTAAGTCTTTCAGAGGCAATGTGGATAGGATGATGAGTAAGTTCCTTAGGACTCTGATTCAACTGGGATATTACAGTCTCCATCTCCCATCAGACCCATGAGCTTCCAATCTGTATGTCATCCAGTTGTATCTCCTTCTCTGATCCATCCAGCAATTTCAGAACCTTTGGATCCAAGAATTCTGAGAGTCGATGTGTCCGATCCAATGACAGCTAGGTCTTCGACTCTGTCCCTGACTCATTCTGCACCAGTTCCTGTAGTGCAGGATGACTCTTGAAGCCAACGCTTCAGCGCTGGATCTGGGGGGATGGTTTTGACTCCCAAGATTTTTGAAGCAGTCACTTCCTCTCAGTGTTAGATAGCTCAAGTCCTACTCCTCCCTTGCAGCAGGAGCTCGGGCAGTGTTGGGGCTTGGCAACACCTGAAGCTTTGGCTCTGGTGAAGCCAGCAGCAGTTTCTCCCAGTCCTTCTGCCTTTAAGGTGGTGGACAGGGCTTTCTGTCATCTGAGAGTCCAGTCCACTCTGATATCTTCAGATCCTATCACCTTCGGAGCTGAGTTCTGAGACTCATCAACCTATTCCGCAGGGACAGCCAATACCTTCTAGCTTTCAGGCAGTTACTCTGTAGGAACTTCCCCTGTCTTCGGATACCTCTCCAGATCATTCCATTGAAGAGGTCCCCTGGAAGAGATCATGCAAAAAGAGGCACATAGATTCCCCTCAGGAATCTTTTAACTGAAGACACTGACTTCAATGAAGTGGAAGGGTTCCCATGGTCTCCACCAGAAGATGTCTCTTTTTGAGACATTCTAGAGATCTTTGGCCAGAAAGGTGGATGGTCTTCCGATACCCCTTCCCAGGAGGAGTCAGTGTTCCTAGAAGCCTTTGGGTCTGGCCCATCTATGGGTTGGGTTACTCCCCTGTGTATGACCTTATAGATCTTGTGTCTTGTTGGGCATAGAAGGAACCAGGTACCACAGAGCCCCAACCCTTTTCTCCTCATTACATTTTTTGCTCTGCCCAAAAACAGACCTCATTAGAGTAAGGGAGTTCCTGTGTATGCCATGGTTGTAGCGGCAGCCACTAAGAAAGTGCTAGCAGAACAGAGCTCTTCTGTCCTTCCTCCTAAAAGAGAGTCTAGGGTGATGGCCAGGTTTAGAAAGCGAGTTTATGCCTCAGCGACCTTTGCTTTATGGTCCCTTAATTATTTGGCATATTTCACCAGATTGCCGAGAGACTTAAAGAACTCCCCAGTTCTCTTCCTTGGGTCCATGTTGGCGGAGGATCATAAACTGCTATCTTCACAGTTGGCCACCCTTCAGTGCATTTCCAATGCATCAGTTGCAAATTAACTTTTATGATGCTGATGCAGTGGTATAAGAAGTTGAAAAGCCAAATCAAACAATTAAATTAAAAATTGAGTTTTTGCAGGAATTATATAATCCAGTTCAGCATCAAACTATTAGGGGTTAGAATGAGATGACCAAGGTCAAAATAAATGATTGCCATACTAAAATGGAGGTCATAACAAATTATTGTAGGACTAAACAGAGAGGACAGAACCAATTTTAACAGGGATCTGGTAATGATAACAGAAAGGTTTCATTAGTATTACCAAATACTATATCAGATACATACAAATATTTCAAGTACGGGTATTAATGCCCTTCTAGCTTGCCAGTATACCAAAACACTCATTCCCATAATAAGTGTCCAGGCTGTTCTTAAAAATGTCTAAATAGTACTTGCTTTAATGTAATTTGGTAGTCTGTTCCATACATCAGCTGCTCTCTCAGAGAACCAATTAGTGCACTTCTCATTTTTATAGAATCTTCTACATAGGTCGGCTGCTGGTTCTGTACTACTTTTTTGATCACCCCGAACATTCCCAGAGGTAGTTCTCTAAATTCCCTATATAAGATCTGCTGTCAGATATCTTTAAGAAACACTGTACAAGTTCAAATATTTCGGTCTTTCATAATAATGTAAATTTTCACATCCATGGATGTCCTAGTTATATTTCTGCTGCACTCTTTCCAGTTTATTTTATTTAGTTATTTATTTTACATTTGTTGACCGGGAGAATCCAATTGGATAAATGTCCATTTTCAGCGGAAGCCCAGGGAGAAAAGCTCCAGAGTTTGTAAATATACAAAGGGAATCAAACCCATACAGAGTCATTTCACAAATGCAGAGACCAAGTACAAAACATAACATATTAAAAGTACATAGAAAAAAAATATTTTTAGCTGCAAATTGTAGTAGCAGGACACATTAGTTTTATGTCCAGTCATTTCTACTTGAATTAATGAGAGTACGTATAATACTTGATGTTAAGTTGTCAATCTCGCCTTCATTCTTGCTTGATGGGTTCGGAGCCGATCCCTCGGCTCCGACTCGGCACTTGCTAAGCTCGAGAGTCACTTTTACCAGCTCGAGGCAGCCCCATATCCCATGGTGCAAGGCGGTAAGTACCCAGATCTCGTTTGCCGCTTCGCTTATGAGGTCCTCCTTTTACCAGCTCCTGGTAAGTGATTTACTAATTCGCTAATGTAGCCCCTTTTAACTTAAAAACCCCTTATTGTTAGTTTTTATTTAGTTTTAAACTTTTTCTGACAGAAATTTGTCTGTCTCTTATTATTTTTTTAGTCAGACTTTACCCATCCCATCCCCCCCCTGTTAGGGTGTGTGTGTGTGTTTGTAGTTATACCTTTTTGGTATATTTAATTTTAAATTCTTTGACTGGTGTGTGTGTGTGCTTGTGTTACACCATGTCAAAAGAAAGGGTCTCAGGCTTTAAGAAGTGTGACTCGTGCTGTCAGAAGATGTCTCTGACAGACGGTCACACTTCTTGCCTTTATTGCCTGGGGCCTCTTCACCTGCAGGACTCCTGTGCTATATGTCATTCTTTCAGCCAGAGAGTCCTGCAGGAAAGAAGAAACAAATTAATACTCAGGGGCCTTCTTAAGCCGGAGGGCTCTCCGGCTAAGTCGGCTCCACCCAAGACTGCCAAGTCTTCCAAGGCCCAGGCTTCTGTGTCAAAGCCTGCGGCCTCGGCTCCGACTCGTTCTGAGTCTAGATCGGCTCCGGCTGGAGCCGATTCTAGCTTAACCAAGCCTTCGGCACCGATGGCTATCGGTGCCGATTCTGCATCGACCACTTCGGTGTCGGCTCCGATCGGCTCCGACCACCATGTGGCACAGGCATCGGTGTCGGCTCCGATCGGCTCCGACACCGTTACTTTTGTGGCTGTATCGGCTCCGGCTGGAGCCGATGCATCGAGGCTACCTGTCGGCTCCGATAAGTTGTCGGCTCCGACAGGTTCAATAGTTTCATCGGTTCCGATGGCTCCTTCGAGGAAGAGGTCGAGGTCTCCTTCCTTGGAGCAGATACTTTCGGCTCCGGCTTCACCTCTCCTCTCGGAACGGAGCCATCGGAGCCGATCTTCAAGGTCATCCAGGCTTTCGGACCATGACTTAGAGAGAGTGGTCAGTAGATTACTTAAGTCACAGGCACTGGCCCAAATGTTACATAGTCCGTCTCAACAGACGACTATTGGTCCACACCCCGTTACAGTTCCTCCTTCAACTCTACCCCAGAGCTTGGAGTTGGAGTCTTCGGGAATGGTTACTGCTACGGCTGAGGGACGGATACCCCCTTCTGTCCCTTCAGCCTCTACTCTTATCTCCTCTTCGAGACCTTCCTTAGAGGGATTCGGTGGCCGGGCTTCCATGGTCTCCTCCGAGGGGGTGAGTGGCATCGGACCCTTGTCCGAACCCGCTCTTCCCCTTGGAGCCTCGGCCTTGGTGAGCTCGGCTCCGACATCTGCCTCGGAGACTTCCCTTTCGGTGGTCCCTGGAGTTCCTAGCTCTTCGGAACGGGTTCTCTCGGACCTGCCTGGGAGGGGAGCATTCGAGGTGATGAAGAGTGTGCTGGCCACTGGTATCAGCCAGCAGTCTGTTCCCTTAGCTCCTCCCTCTATAGTGCCTGTTGACATCTCTGCCACTTCTCTTGCTACAGGACCCAGAGAGCCTCCGCCTCAGGTTTCCCCATTGGGAATTTGCCCCTCTTCCGAGGATTCTCCTGATGTTACGGGAGATCCTCCTAGGAAGAGGACTTGTAAGAGGAAACACGTAGACTCCCCGAGTCTATCACTTCAGATACTGACTTTGATGAGTCAGAGGGATCCCCAAGATCCCCTCTGAGGATGTCTCCTTCTCAGACATCCTAGAACTCCTTAGACAGAGGGGAAACTGGCCCACCAATAATCCCTCTGAGGATGAGTCAGTATACCTAGAGGCGTTTGGATCTCGGGCCTCCACCTCCTGGGTGTCTCCGCCTTCGACCCCTTATGCAGGTTATTGCCCGAAGGCGTGGGCTGCTCCTGACTCTGTAGAGCCAGTCCCTAGGAGGCGTTCAAAGTTTATCACTCCCCACTTTGACAAACAATTGCACACTAACAGTGTCCGCGCTGATTCTATGGTGCTGGCTGCTGCCAGCAAGAAGGAACTTGCAGATCCTTCCGCACGCCCATCCTCCTAATAAGGACTCTAGGACCATGGATAGGTACGGTAAGCGGATGTTTTCCTCAGCGACCTTTGCTATGCGTCGCTGAATTACCTATGTCACTTCACCAGACTCCAGAGGGATATCCTTAAGGAGCTGGGTGAAGTAGTACAGGATCCTACAGCTGCAGGGGCTCAAGAAAAATTGCTTCGCAGCTAGGAACCCTTAATTCCATTGCAAACTCCTCCATGCGGCTAATATCATATGCTGCTGATGGAGCGAGTAGGGCCGCAGATACAGGTGTGGCTCTTAGACGCCAAGCCTGGATGCGGCTATGTGACTTTGCAGATCCCTTTAAGGCGTCCTTCACAAATTCTCCCTTTGATGGGTCAGCTTTGTTTGGCCCTCAGGTGAAGGAAACTTTGACCAGGTGTGAGCAGCACGGCAAGACTCTTTCTGCTGTAGGAGTCCGTTTTTCCACCCCTTCTAGACCTTACCCCAAAGGACAGAAAGGTGGCAAAATGTGGTTCCGCAAATCCCAAGGAGTCACGCCGGATTCACGTGGTCAGTTTACCCCTAGAGGCAGAGGGGGTAACAACAACAGACGCCGCTCTAGAGGCAGAGGGGGGTCCAAAAAACCAGGGAAACAGAGAGCCTCTCTCTGACGAGCCCTTTCAGCATCCCTGAGATGTTGCCCGGCTGTCCCTCCTTGGAGGCAGTCGGGGGAAGATTATCACTGTACCCAGAAGCCTGGCATTCCCTCACTCAAGACAGATGGGTACAGTCGATCATATCCAAGGGTTACATAATTCCTTTCGAGGAAAGTCCTTTCCCATCAAATTCCCTTCCAGATGTACCACCCGGTCTAAGGGAAATTGCAGAGTTAGAAGTCTCAAAACTACTGCAAAAAAGAGCCATTCAGTCAGTTACAACAGACCATTCAGAGCCCGGAATCTACTCAAGGTTCTTTTTGGTCCCCAAAAAGACGGGAGACTGGAGACCAATATTGGATCTCAGCAGACTCAACAAGACTGTGAGGAAAACAAGATTCCGAATGGTCACTCTTCAGTCAATTCTGCCCTTCTTACAGAAGGACAACTGGATGTGCTCAATAGATCTTCAGGATGCGTACTATCACATCAAAATTCACAGACGCTCCAGGAGATTTCTCCGCCGGCTGGGGTCCAGTCATTTCCAGTTCAGAGCCCTGCCCTTTGGTCTCACTACAGCCCCCAGAGTGTTCACCAAATGCATGGCAGTGGTCACGGCTCACCTGAGACGTCAAGGATTCCAGGTGTTTCCGTATCTCGAAGACTGGCTCCTGTCAGCCACCACCAGGCATCAGCTTATTCAAGCCAGGGATTACACAATAAGTCTTTGTTCTCATTTGGGCATCTCGATCAACTTCGAAAAGTCATCCTTATCGCCCTGCCAGTCTATTACTTTCATAGGCAAACTTAAACACTGTTCGGATGTCAGCTACCCTTACAGATCAAAGAGTTTCAGACATTCAGAGTCATGTCAGGATCATTCTGGCCAACAAGAAAGTACAGGCCAGAATGGTTCTAAAGGTATTAGGCCTCATGGCTGCGGCCATTACTCTTCTTCCCCTGGCTCGATTCTACATGCGCCTTCTTAAGTGGATGCTGTTCACACAGTGGTCGTACCAACAACTTCCAATGCGTCACCAGATTCTGGTGACACAGACTTGCAAAGATCATCTTGCTTGGTGGATCACATCTCCTCAGGTTCACCAAGGCAGGTACTTTGTACCCCCATCCCCGATAGCCACTGTCACCACGGATGCCTCCCTGATCGGGTGGGGGGGTCATTATCAGGGCAGGATGGTTCATGGGACGTGGCAGCCATTCGAGTACCATCTGCACATAAATGTCCTGGAGATGAGAGCAGTGCTTTTAACGGGGCAAGCCCTCAACGACTTTCTTCCCGTAGGGACAATTGCAGTCCACACAGACAACATGTCTGTAGTTTGGTATATCAACAAACAGGGCGGAACCAAGTCCTACCCCTTGTGTCGAGAAGCTCAGACTATGGCAATGGGCGATCTCCTCTCATCGGTTTCTGGTAGCAACGCATATCCCTGGGAAAACCAACATTGTAGCGGACAGATTGAGCAGAGCTATTCTCATGCCTCACGAGTGGTCTCTCAAGCAATCTATAGCGGAAGAGATATTTCTGGAATGGGGTCGCCCATGTTGCGATCTTTTGCTACTCCCCAAAACAGCAAATGCCCAGACTTCTTCTGTCTCTTCCCTCTACCAGGCCATCCCCCCAGAGACGCTCTGACCCAGGATTGGCCCCAGGGACTTCTTTATGCCTTCCCTCCATTTCCTCTGATCCTCAAGTTATCCAGAAAGCTACCGCTTTGAGAGCCAAATTGATTCTCATTGCCCCTTACTGGCCTCGACAAGTTTGGTTCCGTTCCTCCATCATCACCTTTTGGTGCAGCCGTGGCATCTGGACCCAGTGCCAGATCTTCTGATTCACCAATCCGGTCAGCTGCACCGGTCTATCCCTTCTCTCAACCTCACAGCATGGTTGCTCCACTTCCTTCCTTAGCCAGGCTTCCTTTGATCTCTAACCCAGTTAGAGACATCATAGTAGCTTCTTTAAAATCCTCTACCAGGAGGATTTATACAAGCAAATGGAAACGTTTCTCTTATTGGGCTAAGGCCAAGAATATTGATCCTTTCACTGCCGCTGTTCAGGCAGTCCTGGACTTCTTAGCAGAGATTTTTCATGCAGGCTCCTCTTCTTCCACAGTCAGAGTTCAATTGGCTGCTATCTCCAACTTTCATGTCGGGTCGCAGATCATAATATTATGTCCCATAGGCTCTGCAGGGCCTTCTTGAAAGGAATTTTCCTACTAAAGCCTCCAATCAGGAATCCTCCTCCTCAGTGGGATCTAAATTTAGTGCTGACATCCTTGATTCTTCCCCCATTCGAGCCAGCTGTTTCTTGTTCCCTGAAATTTCTTTCTTGGAAAACTTTATTCCTAGTGGCTATTACATCAGCCAGGAGGGTGTCTGAACTTCATGCTCTATCGGTTCGACCCCCCTATTTGGTTTTTCACAAAGACAGAGTATCTTTGAGAACTAATCCGACCTTTTTGCCTAAGGTTGCTTCAAAGACCAATTTGAATCAATCCATTGATCTCCCTGTATTTTTCCCAAACTATTCAGACAGAGCCGAACAAAAACTACATTATCTTGATGTCCACCGTCAACTTAGATATTATTTGGACAGAACAAAAAAATTTAGAAAATCTGATCAACTTTTTGTTTCCTATGCGGATAATAAAAAAGGCCTTCCTGTTTCTAAAGTGACCTTGTCCAGATGGCTTTCTTCGGTCATCTCTGAAATTTATATGCTCAGGGGAAAACAGCTGTGCTCAAAACCTGAAGCACATTCAACTAGGAGCTTAGCTACTTCTACAGCCTTTCAAGCTAGACTTCCTTTAGACACTATTTGTGCAGCGGCCACTTGGGCCACTCCTCACACTTTTGTTTCCCATTACAAATTGGACTTGGCCTCCAGGGACAGAGCCAGTTTTGACTCTACAGTCCTCAAGAGTCTGTTCCATTGAGCCACCCAGGATAGAGGTGCTAGGGACGCGGTCCCATCAAGCAAGAATGAAGGCGAGATTGACAACTTAACATTAAGAAGTTATGTACCTACCATAACGTTCCATGTTAGTTGTCTTCTCGCCTTCTTTCTTGCGACCCTCCCTCCTTCCCCCAGGCCTGGACAGACCTTGTTATAAGAAATTATTATGCTGAAGACCATTCAGACCTGGTCCTTCTTCCATCCTGTAAGTTTTCTTCCTTCCTTTTGGAAGTGTTTTATGCTTGGTGCTATTGCCCTTTGTCATCAAACGAGATCTGGGTACTTACCGCCTTGCATCATGGGATATGGGGCTGCCTCGAGCTGGTAAAAGTGACTCTCGAGCTTAGCAGTGCGAGTCGGAGCCGAGGGATCGGCTCCGAACCCATCAAGCAAGAAAGAAGGCGAGAGAAGACAACTAACATGGAACGTTATGGTAGGTACATAACTTCTTATTTTCTTATAAGGTTTCCATATTGTTATTCCGTACTCAGGTCTGGGTCTAATGTAGCTAACAAACCATGACTTCTTAATTTCTGATTTCCTTGGCTTTATAAATCTTTTTATAAACCTATAGTTCTGTAACTATTATTAACCAATTGGTTGATATTATTAGAAAACTCAGAATTTAGATCTACCCTTATAACCCAGCTCCTTAAATGAGTCTACAGTTTCAATATCACTGTGTGCTGTATTAAATATTCACCTTTCAGTTATGTCTCCCAAATTATGATGCATTTATCAGCATATTATTCTCCTATGCCAAAATGGTCAATTTAGTCAAGTTCTTTTACAGACATGCCTTATCAGATGGAGAATGAGAGGTATGTAGGAAAGAAATTTTAGAGTATTTATTAGGTTTATGGATGATTTAAACATATAAGGAAAGAAACAATAGAAATGATGGCTCCCCTAATACAGGAAGAGCTGAAGGATGTTTTGCAAGGACAGACAAGAGGTAGACACCAGTTTGTAATTGTATTCAAGTAGAGATTTAGACTGTTAGTAAAGCGAAATTAATACATTACATGCCTAACATTTATAACAAGCTCTTTGCTATAAGGGAGGCAGTTATATCCATTATTGCCAAATGATTGTAGTGATCCAGGTTTGTCTTCATCATATAGGCTTATTTCATTGCTGAATTGTGACTGTAAAGTGATGTTCTTCGTGTTTCACTGTTACAGTCATTACACTTGGGTTTTCCTGCTGGCAGGCTACCCTCAGACGGCCTGAGTTCCAAAGTCTAGGTCCGGCATCGGTTGCTGTCACCTCTTCCCTGACATCAGTGCGCCAGGGGTATAAAAGATGCAGCAGACACCATTTTCTTCAGTTTTTCTTGCCCCAGATGTCAGGTGCCCCCAAAAGGGTAGGCTAAAAATATGCCAATAAAACATGCATGCACCAAAATATATATGTTATACCTTCATCTACAAGCAAATACACCACACAGGTTGTATGGATTAGAGAAGTGCAGATATGTTCTAGCAAAGATAAGGGGGGGACAGAGGGTGGGTAACCTGGACTGCAACAGTAAATACACTCGAACATCTACATTTATGGTAAGTGTACACAACTGTACTATGTTCTTCATGTTTCATTGTTGCAGTCATTACACTTGGGTTGAATCCCAAAGCTATGGTTGGGAGGCTGGTGCTAAATAGCATTAGGAGTGGCTATGAGGCCCTACAAAACTGCAGCGACAAAGCCTGCCGTGGATTTACAGTAGAGTGATAAATGATGGTGCTTTGTTAAAGTGTGCACTGAACTCCAGGTAGCAGCCTCTAAAATGTATTTGGTTGGTACTCCGCTGAGGAAGGCTGCTGAAGTGGCTGCTGCTCTGGTTGAAATGCCCTTAGGCACTGGCTTGCCATGTTGTGAATAGCAGAAATGAATGCAGTGGCCTATCCACTTTGAAATAGTCTGCTTCGAGATAGCCTTTCCTTGTGATCCTGCAGTATATGCCACTAGTAACTGCTCAGTCCTTCTGAAAGCTTTGGTTCTGTTCAAATAGAAATGTAGCTGTCTGTGTATGTCCAAAGAATGCAGAATGCTCTCCCCCTTATTCTGTGGGTTTGGATAAAAAGTAGGCAGATGAATAGTTTGGTTAAGGGCCACACTGGACACTACCTTAGGCATAAATGGTCCTCAGAGAAACCCTGTCTGGATAAAAAATGATAAAAGTTTCCACAGCCATGAGTGCCTGTAGCTCTGAGACTCGTCTTGTAGAGGTTATTGCTAGGAGCAAAGCTGTTTTCCAAGATAAAAATTGTATATCAGCTGTAGCGGCTGGCTTAAAAGGGGGCAGAGTGAGTTTTTCCAAAACATAATTGAGGTCCCATGCAGGTATTGGTGATCTCCTTGGAGGCCTTACATTTTTGGCTCCTCTGAGGTATTGCCTTAACAAAGGATGAGAAAAGATTGGTGGCTCTGTATTGTAATGAGCCGAAATGGCAGAGGCGTGAATTTTAATTGATGAAAAGGATAGGCCTTTGTCCAGCATCTCAGTTAAGTATTGCAAAATCTGAGGAGTATTTGGTACTGCTGTGTCAATTCCTTGTGTTTGGTTCCAGGCACATAATCTCTTCCATTTTCCAGCATAAGATTTTCTAGTACTAGGCCTCCTGGCCTCCAAAATGGCATCCATCCCCGCTTTAGTGAGAGGTGTGTTTTGTTTGACTACATTATCCGCCATGCTGCCAGATTTAAGGTCTTGAGTTGGCTGTGCAGGATCTGATTGTTTTGTTGGGACAGTAGATGAGGTATTTGAGGTAAGGTCCAGGCTGGGCATTGAGACAAGTTCCTTAGGATTGGATACCAGTACTGGCGGGGCCAGTCTGGGGCAATCAGTATCATTTTTGGCTTTTCTTGTCTGACCATTAGGAGTACCTTGGGGAGGAGAGGCAGTGGAGGAAAGGCATATACTGTTAAGTTTTTCCAGCTGAAAGACAGGGCATCCACTTTTCATGCTTGTCTGTGATAAGTCCTTGTGCAGAATTTCTTTAGTTGGCAGTTGTGAGGAGAGGCAAACAGGTCTATGCCCGGGCATCCCCATTTCCTTGTTATCATGTTGAAGACTTGTGGATCCAATTTCCACTCATGGGGATCCATGAGGTGTCTGCTTAGTTCGTCTGCCAGAGTATTTATCTTTCCTGGCAAGAACTGTGCCTGCAGATGTACTTGGTAAGTCAATGCTGTGTCCCACAAAGTCATGGCTAGTCTGCAGAGGGGGTAAGAATGAGTACCTCCCTGTTTATTTATATACCACATGACCGTGGTATTGTCTGTCTTTATCAGTAGTTGTTCTGGATGAAGTAGGTCCTTGAAGGCTGCCAGGGGATTCTGAACAGCTAGCATCTCTCTTTGATTGATATGTAGATGCATTTGGTTGTGCCTTGAATACATCCTCCTGCCATGTGGGGTCCCCAGGCATAATCTGATGCATCAGTTGTTAATGTCTGCCTGGCTGTGGGTAAGGTGAATGACTGTCCCTTGTTCTGGTGACAGGCCTTCACCCACCATCGAAACTCCTGTTGCAGGCAGGGAATGAGAGTAATTATTGTTTCCAGGCTGTGGCAATGCTGAGTCCAAGCAATTTTTAGGTACCATTGAAGTTTCCTCATATGCAGTCTTGCATATGGAATTAGTAGAATGCAGGATGCCATGAAGCCCAAAGCCTGCAGTATTTTTCTTGCAGATAACTGGGCCTTTGTTGCCAACAGCTTGAAATAGGTAGTTAGTTGCCTTTGTTTGTCTGGCGTGAGATAAGCCATTTGGGCAGTTATATTTAAGCTTGCACCCAGGAATATTATCTCTTGAGAGGGTACTAGTTTTGATTTTTGATCGTTGACTGTGTACCCTAGGCATGGCAGTAATCTCTTTACAAATGCCAGATGCTGTAGTAGAATGTCCTTGTTCTCTGCTTGTATGAGGCAGTCGTCCAAGTAAGGATATTATTTGTATTCCTCTTTGTCTGCATAATGCAATTACTGGTGCCAGGCAGTTTGTGAAAACCCTGGGCGCAGTAGATAAGCCAAAGGGCAGTACAGAGAATTGGTAGTGCATTGAGCCAGCTTTGAATCTGAGGTATCTTCTGCATGTTTGTCTGATTGGGACATGCAGGTATGCCTCTTTTAGGTCTAAAGTCACAAGCCAAGCCTTCTTGCCCAGCATGGGCAGAAGCTGCTGTAAAGTCAACATTTTTAATTTTGGTATATCCGGATATTTGTTTAGAATAGATAGGTCCAGTATTGGTCTCCAGGCTTTGTCCTTTCTGGGTACCAAGAACAGTCTTGAATAAAATCCCTGTCCCTGCTCTTGCTCTGGTACTTGTTGAATGGCTCTCATGTCCATGAGGCATGAGACTTGTTTTTGTGCCTCTGCCCATTGTTTTTTTGGTAGGTCTGGCCAACCATTTGCCCTTGGCAGGGTATGAAAGTGGAACTTGTAGCCCTATGACACTATGTCTAAGACCCATTTATCCTGGGTTATTATGTGCCAATTTTGAGAAAAAAGTGCTAGTTTTCCCCCTAAAGGTGCTGCCAGAAGAAAAGTGCTTGGCGCAGGCAGGGGGAAGTCATTGGGACTGTTTCCTGTAGGGCTGTAATTTGTCTTCTCCACTTTTGGAGGTAGAAGCACCCCATTGTTTAGACCTGTATGAACCTTGGGGCTGGGATCTGCCTCTTGGGCATCTGTATCTGCCCCTTTGTGGTCTGTCTGACACTGGAAAGGACCAATTCTTTGTAAGCCAGTGTCTGCTAAATCTTGGAGGCTGTACCTGTAAGAAGGATAAGCAGGACCAGCAGGATAACCCAAGTGTAATGACTGCAACAGTGAATACACTCTAACATCTACATTTGTGGTAAGTGTACACAACTGTACTTTCTTGTCAGTAATTGCAAAGAGATTGACAAGATTCTACTGGTGATCAATTGAAAATGATGGATTTTTTGAGGGAAGTCAAACATTTGATAAGTGTGTTGAAAACAAGTTAGTGATGAGGACTGCTCAGTTACTGGTTGTGGATATGGACATGGAGAAACTACTACTGCTATGTCAAAGGCTATCTTTAGAGTCTGTTGAGTTATTCATGTACTCTGCTTCTGTTGCTGTTGTGAAAATTCATGCGGTAATTTCTTTGCAATTTAGATTACAAAGAAGAACAAGGCAAGGTTGTTCTTTAACAGTCTTGTTTGCGTGAAGAATTTTAATTTACAATGTTGCTTAGTAGGACAAGAAAAAGTGAAGATTTCTGTGTTTGTGGTTGATATATTGATATGTCTGATGAGCCTGGAAAATGACACTGACAGGTTGTTTCAGTTATTAGATAAATTTGGGATGTTTGGGGGTTAAAATATAAGGAGACATGATTAATAGCTGTAGACTTCAGCCCATCAGAGTTTGCAACAAAAATCTAAATATTTATGACATAGTTGAAGCATATTAAATGCTTAGGAACTTGATTAGGACATATCCTGGAAGGAGCATATCAGTAAGACTTGATGACAAAACAAAAAGACATAGGTTAAAGCGTGATTTTGTTTAGCTGGAAAACAATTGGATTGGAATTGAACGTAGAGGATATGCCCCCTGCACTTAGTTCATCATTTCATTCATCTTGTATATATTTCAAGAGTTCCCAGCAGATATACTGCTAAACCTTATGAAAGCAGTTAATATGATGTGAGATTGTCTAGGATGGAGGCACGGCATTAAGTTACGTGTAGCTGACACGTTCAAAGGAAGAGGAACACTTAACTATGCTTGACATGTGTTTGTATTACACAACTGTGCAGTTAGAGATGTTATATTTAATGTTTCTGTATGAATTTGGGACTACAAGGTAGAAACTAGTAGGGATAACCACTCAGGGTATTAGATTTGAAGTTTTGTTTGTGGGCATATTATGACAGGAGAATAGAACTTCCTTGTGTCATAAAGCAAGCTAGTTAACGTATATTAAAAAAGCTTGTACTTCTAGTTCTTGGGCAGTGTGGTTGCAACCTGTTGTTGACAGTAGAATGAATGTTCTAGTTGAGAGGACTAAAAAATTATAAGGAAATGAAAATGAAAAATATTTATGTGAGCAGTTAAGTATTAGTTCCAATTTGTGCACATAATCACAAATTCAGCAGTGTGGTTTGATTTGTGTCTTATTTAAGACTTAAGTGTGATGGGATAATTGGTATTGTTATTAGGTTTGACAGTTTTACTTGACTTTGAGAGATGATGAGCAGTTCCTCAGTACATAAAGGAATGTACATTTGGGTGTATAATGAAATGAAACCTTCATATACACAGACAGGTAGAATGAGATGGGCTTGGAGTGCTCTGTTAGATGATGAAGCATTTGAAGTAGCTTTGAAGTGAATATGTCCATTACAAAGATATGCCACCATTTCTAGTAGGATTAGAAATTTTGCATAGAAATGTTTATATAAATATTTTTATGTGCTGCAGAAATTGAGAAAATATTTTCCAACTGTAAATTCTCACTGTTTGAGATATAAGTAAAGAATAATTAGGACACGAGGGCATATATTTGGTCATGTTTCGGTCTGTCAGGACTGAACTTCAAAATGTACTGGTTGGAGTAATGAATAAAAGGCACAAGGCTTACTAAGATCTTAATAGTAGTAGGGTGTGATAAAAATGTGCATAATCGTAATAGAATATGTTCGCTGTGGTGGTAGTATCTAAAAAGTCTCCCCAGTAGTAGCTTACATTTTGTAGATCTTAGATGAACTGGATAGAAGAGAGACAAATTGGTAAGAAAATTTCACAGGACAAGTATGTTGCAAGGTAGTTATCATGCAGAATGAATGAGTTGTGTAGGTGGTAAAAAAATATAGGGAAGGAGAGTGTATGTAGAAGTAATTTGTATTAAGTTTTTACTTGTGTAAGATGAGCTGAATTAACAAATGAAGTCAGGATCCCATTCTTGAATTTAAAGAATGCATCTTCCAAAGTAAAAGTGTACATATGTAAGGTTATCTTCTGTAACGCTTAAAAGACTGTTAATTAGTTTTAGTATGTTTTTACATAAACAATTTAAAAGTTGTTTTTTTAATGTGATAATATTTAGGATCGTAGGATCGTAGGAAGTTACTAGGCTAATAGCCCTAGGGCCCTTGCAAGCCTAGCCAAGTTCTTACTCTTATTTCCACGGTCAGCACTTATTGCCCCTGTCCAAGGAGGGCACAGATGGAATCCCCTGGGTGAATTTACGGTCACCCATCCAATCGTCCCGATTGCTTTTGAAGAGAGCCAATGATGTGCTCTGTTTGACATGAAGTGGAAGCCTGTTCCAAAGGTTTGGTAACCTTTGGGAGACAAATCTGTCCCTCCAGTAGGTTTTATCAATGTCACATACCAGGTTAAGGTCTTTAGAGCGAGTAACCCTGTGTACCATTTGACTTTTGGATATGAAGCATTTCCAATAATGCAGGGTCAGAGATTGCCTTATATGCAAGGTAGAGAGAGATCACCTCTGAGCAGTATGTATGAAACAGAATAAAATGACAGTGATTTCAGACTATCACCATAGGAGAGATGGTGAAGACCTTCAATTTTCCTTGAGGAACCTTTGTTTGTGACTTTTCCAATTGCTGTAGATGCTTGGAAAGTTACATAACAAAAGGGGTGCTGTACTCAATTATTGGCCTGATGAGAGAAGAGAACAGGGAGGTAATAACTTCTTTTTTTCTGGAAGCAATGCCCTTACTTATGAAATGAGCAATACAGAATGCCCTTCTTACCACTGTGGAGACATGGTGGTCAAAGGTGAGGTTGCTGTCAACCTTTGTGCCCAGATCTCTCACCACTGAGTGTGTATTTAAGGTGTTGTTATTGATATGTTAGTTAGCAGGGACTTCACTTTTACCAAAAGGAATGATACTTTTTTTTCATTGAGTTTAAGGCTATGACTTTAGCACCAATCATTCGTTTGTGTAAGGCCCTCTTGTAGAATGTTGACATCATTTGGAGATTCTGTGACCGCTCCCAATTTGCAGTTATCAGCAAACTTTGTCAGCCACAGACCTTTAGTTTTTGCTTGTACTTCGAGAAATAGATTCCAAATAGTAGAGGTCCCAGGACTGATCCCTGTGGAACACTACTGATTACAGGTCTGCTGTTGGAGGTGGGATTTCCCTATTTTGACGATATCTATCAGTAAGCCACTCAATAATTCCTGAGTGGGGGATAGTGTCAAATGCTTTGGGCAAGTGCAGGTAGGTTGTATGCACAGATTTCACCTCATCCAGGGCCTTGGTGACTTTCTCAAAGAAGTCCACCAGGTTTAACAGGCATGTTCTTCCTTTGACAAATCCAAACTGAGTAGGGTCAAGTGTTTGGAGATTACCTGTATCTTTGTTGATAAGGTCCATGATGATTCGCTCCACGGCCTTTCAGATAAGGCTAGTCCAGGTAATAGGTCTGTAGTTCCCGGGGTCATTGGAAGCAGCACCTTTGTGCAAGGGAATAATGGTGGCTGTTTTCCATTCAGCTGGTACAAAGCCGGTGCTTAGAATATGATTGAAAAGAGTACCCAGTGGTATTGCTAATTCATGTTGCAACTCATGTAGGATGCAGCCCGGGATGTTATCAGGTCCCATACATGTAGTGTTTTCGGCCTTAGAGAGGGTGTTTGCAACCTGCTCTTTAGATATACAAGGTAGGGGACAGGTGGCAAGGATGTGTGGTGGGGGCAGGGTTAGTGAAATCTTCACAGAACCTGTCGGCCAACAGGTAAGCTATGTCCATGGGCTTAGTATATATGGTATCATTAACTACCAGTTCTGTACAAATCTGGGCCTTTCCTTTAGGTTACAGATGTAACTGTAGAATGCCTTGTGGTTGTCATTTGTTGAGGAAGGTAATTTGGGCTCGTAGTTTGCTTTGGAGGACTCTGAGGAGGGAGTGTTTCCAGTTTAGGAGGGCTCGCTCCCTCTTACTTTTAGACAGCAATTTCTTCCTCTTATTGTAAAGCCTGTTAATGCAATACCAGGCTACAACTCTTACCACACTTTTCGGCCACCAAAGCAGGACCGACACACTAAAGGTGGAGGAGTGTCAATATTCACACCACCAGGCTAGTTGCCCAACACAATGCATCTGAAATTCTCCAGGTGCAACTAACACTAGGTAAGACTGCAATCCAAATTGTAGCTTGCTACAGATCCCCCACCATACCCCAAGATTCTCACTACACCTTTCTAAACATACTGGAAAATATTAAGATAGAACCAAACACCCTAATACTGGGTGATTTTAGCTACCCTGCCATTAACTGGGAAAGCTACTCATATCCAGGAAACAGTTCACTATTCAATGTTCAAATAAAACAACCAAAATAATCACCAAGAACATAGTTTTAATGAAGCTTTCGGGCACACATCCCTTCATCAGCACATACAATCACATTTAAATGTTTCTTATATAGAGGGTAGTTTAAAAAGCACATGATCAGAACCAGCCTATAAAATTACACATACATTATTTAAATATAAATTCTACATAAAAATCTCTATAAAAATCTCTATAAAACCTACATATCCTATTAAAATTCTACTAAACAACTTACATATATATATATATACATATTATTTTATTTCAAGTTGTTTTCTAACTAAAACAGGTTTTATGCTCACTGCACTATTAAGACCAGGAGTTGAATCTGCCTGTAACCTGATTATCCAATCTAGTTCTTTTAACTCTATGGCATTATTTACATCACCCCCTCTTAAACATTCTTCAACAATATCCACCACTCTAAATTTAAAGTAATGATTTTCAAATTCCATAATATGTTTATAAAGGGCATTTGTTTCTATTTTTCTATTTATTTCTGACCTGTGTTCTATGATACGGTCTTTTAGCCGCCTAGTGGTTTTTCCTATATAAAATGCATAACAGTGCGTGCAAGTAGCAAGATACACCAGTCTATTTGTATTGCAGGTTGCTGTCACATGGAATTTATACTCCCTGTTTGTAGTTGGATGTTTAAACACATAATCTGATTCAAGTATATCTTTACAGCAACTACAATTATGACATTTATAAGTACCCACTTTATCCTTTCTTAAGCTACATGTTTTTTTAAAATCTTTATAGCATAGTATATTTTTTATAGATTGATGATTTCTGTATGCAAATCTAGGCTTAGGGCCTATTAATTTTTCTACCTCTGGCATTGCCATCAGTATTGGCCAGTTTTTTTCAATAATATTAATAATTTGAAATGTATATCCATTATATGTCATGACATATCTATTTTTTTGTTGTTGTTCTTCATGTCCTGTCCTCTGAATTGTATCTGAATATTCAATTTGAGTGGAAGATGTGTTGAATATTGGTTTAAATATATTTTGCCTACCTGTATTTACTTCTTCCATAATATTATCTACAATAGTCACATTATAACCATTTGTTATGAATTCATCCTTCATTTTAGCTATTTCAACCTCATATTCTTTGTTATTAGTTGTTAATTTGCTCACCCTAGCCATCTGTGACTTAACAATTCCCTTAAAAATATGTGGAGGGTGCATGCTCACTTTTTTCAGATATCTTACTATGTGTACTTCTTTCTTATGAATTCTTGTTTCCAACTTTTCATTATTCTTATACAGTTTTACATCTAAAAACACTATGCTTTGTCTAGAGTAATCCATTTTAAATTTTAAAAAATTAGTTGTACTATTCAGATATGATAAATATAGCAGCAGATTCTCTTCAGTTCCTTCCCATACACCTCATCCAGGGCCTTGGTGACTTTCTCAAAGAAGTCCACCAGGTTTAACAGGCATGTTCTTCCTTTGACAAATCCAAACTGAGTAGGGTCAAGTGTTTGGAGATTACCTGTATCTTTGTTGATAAGGTCCATGATGATTCGCTCCACGGCCTTGCAGATAAGGCTAGTCCAGGTAATAGGTCTGTAGTTCCCGGGGTCATTGGAAGCAGCACCTTTGTGCAAGGGAATAATGGTGGCTGTTTTCCATTCAGCTGGTACAAAGCCGGTGCTTAGAATATGATTGAAAAGAGTACCCAGTGGTATTGCTAATTCATGTTGCAACTCATGTAGGATGCAGCCCGGGATGTTATCAGGTCCCATACATGTAGTGTTTTTGGCCTTAGAGAGGGTGTTTGCAACCTGCTCTTTAGATATACAAGGTAGGGGACAGGTGGCAAGGATGTGTGGTGGGGGCAGGGTTAGTGAAATCTTCACAGAACCTGTCGGCCAACAGGTAAGCTATGTCCATGGGCTTAGTATATATGGTATCATTAACTACCAGTTCTGTACAAATCTGGGCCTTTCCTTTAGGTTACAGATGTAACTGTAGAATGCCTTGTGGTTGTCATTTGTTGAGGAAGGTAATTTGGGCTCGTAGTTTGCTTTGGAGGACTCTGAGGAGGGAGTGTTTCCAGTTTAGGAGGGCTCGCTCCCTCTTACTTTTAGACAGCAATTTCTTCCTCTTATTGTAAAGCCTGTTAATGCAATACCAGGCTACAACTCTTACCACACTTTTCGGCCACCAAAGCAGGACCGACACACTAAAGGTGGAGGAGTGTCAATATTCACACCACCAGGCTAGTTGCCCAACACAATGCATCTGAAATTCTCCAGGTGCAACTAACACTAGGTAAGACTGCAATCCAAATTGTAGCTTGCTACAGATCCCCCACCATACCCCAAGATTCTCACTACACCTTTCTAAACATACTGGAAAATATTAAGATAGAACCAAACACCCTAATACTGGGTGATTTTAGCTACCCTGCCATTAACTGGGAAAGCTACTCATATACCAACACCTTTGCCCAACGGTTCTTGGAATTCATAAATTCCAACACCCTGGATCAACTAATCCATAGTCCCACCAGGGGCTCCAATATCCTAGACCTGGTCATTACCAACACGGGGAAATCTATGCTCCACACCTATGGTCACCCCCTCGTTGGTCACGTCTGACCATAAGCTAATCACCCTTAACATCCACATCCCACCCCCATCTCCCAGTAAGGAAACCTCCATAAAAAACTTCTCCAAAGCCAACTTCATGCTACTCAAGTCAGAAGTGACAAACTTCATGACACCCATGCAGACGGGAGCTGAAAGTTCAACTACTGAATCCTACACTAAGGCACTGTACGAGCACATCCACTCATGCATAAATCGTGCCATCCCAAATAGAACCAAGATGCTCTCATCCAAAAAAAGAAGCCAATCTGGTGGTCCCCTGCCATAAACAAACTTTACAACAAAAGGAAGAAACTGTTGCAGAAAAGAGGAAAATCCCAGGATGCAAAAAACTTTCTTACCAGCCTCAGTAAGAAACTGAGATCCCTCATAATATCCTCCAAAGCTAGTTACAAAAATAAAATTGCCAAAGATTCCAAAGACAACAACAAGGCATTCTATAACTATGTCAAGAATCTAAATGGCAATGCTCAGATCTGCTCTAAGCTAAAACAGAATGGCATTAAATATACTGATCCCAAGGATATTGCCAATATCCTGGCAGATCGATTCAGTGCCAACTTCACCCCCCTCTCACCCCCTAAATGGCCCATCTCAATACCGGAAGATTGCCAAATTCTGGTAATGGCCACACAGGTAAAAAACGCACTCTCCAAAGCTAAGAATACAGCATCCATGGGACCAGATGACATCCCGGGCTGTGTACTACATGAACTACAATATGAACTGGCACCTCACCTAAGTGTCATGTTTAATCATAGCCTCACCTCAGGTTTTGTGCCCACTGAGTGGCACACAGGTACAGTTATCCCACTCCACAAGGGGGGATCCACCTTGGATCCCGTAAACTACCCGTCCCATCAGTCTGACCAGCCTTATCTGCAAGGCCATGGAGCGTATTATCATGGAACTTATAAACAAAGACATTGGCAACCTTCAAACACTGGACCCCACCCAGTTTGGGTTTGTGAAGGGCCGATCTTGTCTCCTGAACTTGATTGACTATTTCGAATCAGTCTCCAGAGCCATGGACAAGGGTAAGGTGGTCCACACAGCCTATCTGGACCTTGCCAAGGCCTTTGACACCATCCCCCACTCTGGAATCATAGATAAACTTACTAAGCTGGGCATTAATCCCTACGTCACCCAATTGGTTGCTAACTGGTTTACTGATAGAACCCACACTGTAAAAGTAGCCAACTCCAAATCCAGCTCCAGACAAGTGACAAGTGGAGTACCTCAGGGTTCAGTCCTGGGACCGCTCTTGTTTGGCATCTACTTCTCTGAAGTACAGGCCAACACTAAGGGACTCTGGATAACAAAGTTTGCAGATGACTGCAAACTGGGAGCCATTATTGAATCCCCAAATGATGTGGGTACTCTACAAAAGGGCCTTACAGAAACAGATGCTTGGTGCCAGAGCCATGGGCTCAAGCTCAATGCCAAGAAATGTATAGTTATCATCTTTGGGGAAAAACATGTATCCGTGAATTACCATATAGGTGGCAGTACACTAAACACCGAAAGTTTGATAAGAGACTTAGGGACACAGGTGGACAGTGGTCTTACCTTCGATAACCACATCGCCACAACAGTCAGGAAATCACACCTCATCACTAAAGGGCTTTTCATCCAGAAAAAAGGAGGTCATTGTCCCACTGTAGTCATCCCTCATTAGACCTATTATAGAATACAATGCCCCATTTGGTATGTACCTCTCAAGACATCTGCAACAACTGGAAAGGCCACAGAAATACCTCACTAAAAGAATCACAGGCCTAAAGCAGATGCCCTACGCTGACCGCCTTAAAAAACTCCAGCTGTACTCTGTCACATATCGTCTACTCAGAGGCGATCTTTGCTTAACATACAAGGCCATGTCAAACCCAGAGCTGTTGGACATGCTACACTTAAATAAATCCCAATCCCTCGAGCCACACGCTCCAGGGATCTAAACCTTGTCATCACAATAAACAAAACATGCTGGAGGGATAGGTTCCTGACCCAGAGACTCCCCAGACTCTGGAATAGATTACCCATACATGTCAAGCAGAGTGCCTCTTTGGTCCTCTTCAAAAGGCACCTTGACGATTGGATGGGAGAAAGGAAATTCACCCCGGGGATCACGTCAGTCGCCCTGCTAGACAGGGGTCCAGGGAAGTAAATAGTGTGGGAAGAAATAGCCAGGAAATTGTTATGGCTAGGCTTGTATAGGCCCTAGGGCTGATAGCCTAGTACAAACCTATGAACCTATGGCAGTTGTCCACCAGGCAGGTTTACTCTTCCTTGAGGAGCTTATTTTGGTCCTGTCAGATATGACTGAGTCAGTGCAGTTATACAGGTGTTTGTATAAAGCTTTGGTGTAGAGCTCTGCATAGTTGCCAGTCCCATCTGAGGGAGGAGGTGCGGAGAAGCTATTTATACCATTCCATAAGAGATTATGATCTGATTTGGATAAGTTTTTTTTAGTTTAGCTGCTGCTGGGGTGGGATTAGGTGTGATAGTTACTTTGAATGAGACCGATTTGTGGTCAGACCTCACCAGGGAGGACCTCACAGTGGGGGTGCTACAGTGGTCCCCTTATTGGTGAGCACCAGATCCAGGATGTTGAAACCCCTTGTGGGGATGTTAACCAGTTGGTCCAGAGCACTGGAGTTAACAAAGTTGAGGAACCTTTGGGCAGATGACTTTGAGCACGAATAATTTGCCCAGTCAATGGATGGGGTAGTTAGTCACCCAAAACCATGGTGTTTGAATGTATCTTGATAAACTGAAGTCAATCCAAATGGGCAGAGTGAGTGTTGTGATTCATAGATGGGGTCTTGTAGCTGGCAATGACTTGAATAGGTGTTTTACCAACAGTTAATTGCACCAGAATTGTCTCCAGGGTGTCATACTGTTAAGCCAATGTGGAGGTGTATTTATCTTTATTGAATATTGATATACCACCTGCTTTAGTTTTCACACCTTCAGTTTCAGGTCTGAATGTGTGGAAGGAGGTGTAACCCAGTATGGCTGGAGTGCTCTCCACAGTGTTGAACCAAGTCTCCATGACTGTACAAATGTCTGCATCTTCCAAGGTGAGGACAGCTTCCAGATGGGGGTGGCAAGAGCCTTAGTGGCAAAGCTTTGAGGTCTGTCGATCATGTGTTCCAGGCTAACAGATAGTGGATCCCCTTAGAATGACACCAGAAGCTAACCCAGTTATTGAAGTTGATCATTTTCTGTTTGTATTGAAGCATCATCATAGGTGAAGGTAAAATGCTTACGGCTAGGGACATACCTGCCTGAGGCAAGCAGTCTGAGACCTCAGTCTTGTTTGTCTTCATATAGTTCAAATTTCAAGTCATTCACACCAATATAGAATATGACAGAGTCATAACAATACCTGTTGTTGAGAGACTTGAGTGCATATGTAATATGGCATATCCTGGCACCTGACAGACAGCTGACTGTGGCCTTTTCCTTATCCAGTCTGGTGAGAGGGACATCAGTGTGTCTCACAATGGACTCGCCTATTACTAATGTGTTTGATTTTGTGTTTTGCCTTAAGGGTTTGACCAGTGAGACACTGGTGCATGAGCTATTATGTGTAATGTGTTCTGCAGAGGAAGCATTATGTGTAGAGTGCTTGTGTTTGTGTTTGGGAGGTCTCTGGTGTTTAGAAATGTTTCTGGTGAGGACCTCTGCATAAGTAGGTATGTGTGGTGTGCATTTGGGTGGAGTAGGAGGTGAGGTGTGCATGCTGGCAACCCCGAGCATTGTCATATGTACTTACTGATTTGTGAGAGAGCATGGACTCAAGGTTCTTAATATAGTTGTGTCTTTCACACGTTGTGTTTGTGTATACTAGGAGTAGAGGGTTGTCAGTGAACATGAGACAGTTGCTACACTGCTTTAGGATGCCCACGTTGACCAAGCTGGCTGGAGAAACTGGGGAAATTGTCCATGGATAGTAATAGGTAAATTTATATGATCAGAAAAAGAGATCACACTTAGGAATGGCCAATGGGTGACAGGTATGTTATTACCTCTGAGGCTAGGTTTAGTGTTCCACCTGACAGTAGAGCAGGGTGGCCAGAAACCTCTGGAGGACCACAAGCAAAGTGCTAAGGGGAAATTTAACAAACAAAAAACGTTTGCGTCTGTAACCACCAGTACACAGCAATGCAGGATGGAGCACTGCATGCAAACAAGTGCAAATGGGGGGCTTAAATGAAACAAGAAAATACTCTTTTTTACCTCAAACTAGCCAGTAAGAATGCTCTTTCTGAGCTCTAGTCCAATTACCCTAGATCCGATGGGACCCAAATAGCACTCTCTTTGCACAAGTGTGCAGAAAGGCCTTCTCCAGCAGAGGTGGCTTGAAGTTGATGCTCAGACATTGCAAAATGGACCCAGAAATAGCAAACTTGGAACTGGGCAGTGCTACGGCTGAACTAATACAGTGTACACTAAAATGTCACCAAAACATAGTTCAGACAATTCAAATAGGCAGTGGAATGCAAATAGAAATTAAAAATGCAGTATTAGAGCAAAAACAAGCATTTATAGTTAGTTGGAAGCGACGGATGCTTTAGATATTTCAGTATCTCAGTGAAGAGCTGCTTTAAGTGTTCAAGCAATACCATATAGTCTAGATTCAGAGAGTTTGAATCTAGCCTCTGCTATAAAATGCAAAAGTACTAGAAATTAAAAATGCATAAAATCACAGTCACAGCAGCAGAAGGCAGTTTAAATAGTGCAGCAATTCCCAGCATAAAAGTGTGTAGGCCACATTCACCCACCACAAGAGTGTAGACCACAAACCTTCCTGATATAAAACAACTGGTTTTGGAGTACAAGTGCTTAAGCCAGAACTAAGACACTTCCGAATAACAGACACAGTAAGCCTACAACCAGCAGTTTCCATACAGAAGGGTGTAGGCTACCCTCTCCTGCCACAGGAGTTTAGACCACAAGTCCTCCTAATGTAAAGTAAGTGGCTTGGAACCCAAGTGCTTAAACCAGAATAAATACATGTAGAATAACATGCATAATAAGCCTTCACCAGAAATTTCCAGCTTAGAAGGGTGTAGCCACACTGTCCCTGCACAGGAGCCCAGACCACAACCCTCCATATGTAAAGTAACTGGTTTGGAGCCCAGGTGCTTAAACCAGAACTAAGACACTTTGAGAATAACAGTCACAAAGAGCCTTCATCCAGCAATTCCCAGCTTAGAAGGGTGTAGCCTATACTCTCCTGCCACGAGTCTAGACCACAAAATCCTCATAATATAAAATAACCGGTTGGGACCCCAAGTGCTTAAAATGGAACAGAGGCACATAGAACAAGTACAATAGGCAGTCAGCCAGCAATTCCCTGCTCAGAAGGACAGAAGCTACCCTCTCCTCCCACAAGATTGCAGACCACAAACCTTCTTAATGTAAAATAACTGGCCTGAAGCCCTTGTCCTTTAAACAAAGCTAAGACACCCAGAGTAACCATTACAGTTTAATCAGGCTACTAACAAGCAGTAATAAATGCAGCAAAAAAATGCAATTCAACACTATAAGAAACTAGCAGTAAAAGCAAAATAAACTAATAAGGTAGGAAGAGAGAGAAAAACAGTAAAATCAGCTGAATAAAGTATTTTATTTTCCCCCCTTTCCCCCTTTTTTTTTTTTTTTTTTTTTTTTTTTTTTATAAGTAGGAAGGGAGGAATAGAAGATAATTCAAGGTTAAGAAACTAAGGAGGTGGCATTCCCAAATGATCTCACTGTACACAGTAGAATGAGCTGATGCAATAGGATTGGGAAGAGTGTCCAATATCAAATTTGTAGTAGAGGCGGACAACTCAAAAGCGACCAAGTTTTAAGAACACAACAACAATTATGGGATGGGAGAAAAAAAATGAAGACTGAAACAGAACACAGGAAAGAAACCTTGGAACATAACACAAAAAACATAGATGTTGAGGAATTCTGATTGCAACTACAACATAAGAGCACAAGATTAAATATCACTGAAACAGAGCAAAAAAATATATACTTATATCAGCATTGTATTTCCAAATGCTTATAGAAGCAGTAATGATTGTAGCCAGCTACAGGTGAAGGCACAGTAGAGCAGAAAGCTACAGAATTAATTTCTTTATACCACCAAGATGAAGGGCTTTTCTTAAGTTAAACCCTCAGGGCAATCAGAAACACAAAGAGCTACTGACCAATATTTCACACTTAAATAATAATGAAGACTGAAACAGAACACAAGTAAAGAAACCTTGGAACTTAACACAAACAAAAAACACAGCTATTGAATTGAAGAATTCTGATTATAACTACAACCTAAGAGCAAATGATTGTTAAATATCACAGAAACAGAGCAAAAAATATATATATATACTTATATCAGTGTTTGAATTAATAAAGGTGCCTGAAGTGACGGTACCCACCAGAATAAGCTTCTAAGTGACATCATTCTTTCTAAAATGCAAATGGCTATTTAAGACAATGTAAAAAAGTGTGTATGTGAATACATAAACGATTTTGGGTATTATTGATAAAATGTTTGTGAAGTTGTGTTAGTGATATATTGGATGCAGTAAAGATAATTGCAAAAATGGATGAAGTCAGTCCATTCTCTTCTATTTCAAATTCCAACATAAGTATGAATGATTATAGAGGATTCCATCACCAACTAGTTATTCAGCCCTAAAATAACAAAGTCTTCATGTTAAAGCTGGGGAAAGATTATGATCTATTCACATGATCTCTATGTGGGTTATTAGCTACCTCAAGAATATTTACAAAGTGCATGGTACCAGTAATACCCAATAGCAGAGTACAGTTGTCATCATCAACCCCATCCTTCCCATTCTTACATGGGACTGGGGTGTCACATCAGCATTAGTCAGTGTGACCAAACCACCTAGACCCAATGTCTGCACCACCGAATGACTAGGACTGTCACATATTTTCCTTCCTTGGAAAAATACGTACTGCAGAGGCTCCAAACCACAGTTCCAGCACAAAAACAATTCAAGAGAAACACTCAGAAGCTGAAAGAAACATTTAATTTTAGCACTTTCGTTTTAATAAGTACAAAACTTCTTCAGATAAAACAGTGAAAAATCCAAGCCAGTTAAAAAGGAAGCTTATGTAACATCCCAAGTCACATGAGAACCATGCCCTCTTTCACTCATAGAAATTTAAAGTTATACATCCGTATTAAACGTCTTCACTTAATCTCTTAAATAACATAATGTCCCATGGTTGTTATTGTTGCACAACAAGAAATTCAAAGAAATCCATTTAAGAGACTGAATATAAAAATGGACTAAATATTGAAAGGGAACTGACATTTTAAATGTTATCTTTTTTTAGAGTATAACGTTTTAATAAACAACCAGTGGAGGTGTGGCCATTAAGTCCAGGCCAGTTGTTGGTGTGCAAATAAAGATGCCAAAATAGCTTACATTTTTCTAAATACAGCTGCCTTGGACCTCTACATTCACCTTGTGTGAATTTTTCAATGATCACAAATTTAAAAGAATAACCTGAAGCATCTCTGGCATGTTTTTCTAATACATTTGTTCCCTTATCTGATTCTAATGTCATTTATGTGTTCATACACATGCTCCTTTAACTTATGTTTGGTTTTACTGATGTAAAATGCTAAACAATTTAGCATAGAGCAGAGTATACTTTGCCATTAGTAAGACAATTAAATGAACCTTTTAATTTAAAAGTGTGATTGCCTATCTTAAATTCTTCACATATAATAAATTTCAGATAGGACCAAAGCCACATTTTGCCATTTTACAGTTCTTTTTGGGAAAAGAATTGCCGATGCCAACATGTTCCACTGTTGCCTTTAAGTTATGACCCCACTTATACACTATGTGGGATTTGTCACCAAACTTGTTCAAAATATTTGTCCTCCTTCAGGGGTCCAGTTCTTCTCCAAAATTCTCTTTGTCTTTGCTGTTCACACTAAACGGAGTAATAAAGGCTCCGCTATACTTGAAGTTCCTGTGAGGCATGGCCCTGCTCCCCACTACCTCTGATGTGGGTGAGAGAATAAAAAGTGGTTCCACCCTGGAATGTTGAGAAGCTACATGTGTTGTACTAGACTTATCTAGAATAATGTGGACAAAAAATTTACTCATGTTTATTAATGACTTCATACATCAACTCATTGACCAGACAAGACGGGTAATCTCTGCCCAGGAACATAGATTTGATGTGTTCACACTTGTCCAGGAAATCTTCAAATTGTCATACCATGCGCGCAGCTCTCATGAACTGGCCCTTAACCACTGTACGTTTCTGCTGGAAGGGGTGGAAGCTGGAATAGTGCATATAAGTGTTTGAAAAAGTTTTACGATGAATTTTGGATACAAATCTTTTTTGTTGGACATCCTTAGTCAGAGAGATGTCCAAATAAGGAATAGTGGAAACGGTTTCAAAGGTAAGTTTGAGAAAGTTGGTTGAGGTACTCAAAATTTTGAGAATTCGGTTGTCTCCTTCCCAGATGCGGAAAATGTCATCCAAAAGCGCATGTACATTTTACAAAAATTCATGTATTCTGACTTGAAAAGATGAATCTGAAGTAGTTACTTCATTTGATCTGCAACCTGTGGGATTCGGATCCGACCTCGGATCCGACCGGCAGCTTTCCAAGCTTCAAGATCCGAGCTCCTAGCTCCTCCCCCTACCCATAATCCCTTGCTACCAACCACATTACCTCAGATCGTTTTTTGCCACGGCTAAAGACAGTTGCTTCTTAGTGAAGAGCTCCTGGCCTGGTGAGATTTTCTTTTTCTAAAAGCTAGTTTCTAGTTTAAGTTGTGTGTGTGTTGTTTTTAGCGTTTATCTAATCTTACCCACGTTTTAAAAAAAAAAAAAAAACTTTTCTCCTTGGTTTAAATTTTGTCTCTCCCCTACCCCCTTAGTGTTTGGGTGTGTGTGTGAGAGAGTTATGGCTGAAGCAAAAGCTATATTTTCTAAGTGTGCTGAGTGTGGCCATAAGCTTTCCCCAGCTGATGGCCACACTCAGTGTGTTTTGTGTCGGGGGGCAGCACATTTGTCAGAGGCCTGCCAGATTTGTGTGGCCTTTAATCCTCGGGCACTTAGGGACAGGAAGAACAAGCTGATCCTGGCGGGAAAACTCCCTCAGGAATCAGCTTCTTCTTCCTCTCCTAGCCGGATCCAGGCTACTCCGGTAGCTTCAGCGCCGGCTACTCCCTCAGCTGTACCCGGGACTCAACCTCCCTTATCGGGTACTAGCTCTGTGGAGTCTGGTTCTTCTTCCCACAGGGAGAAGAAGAAACACAGAGAGAGAGAGGGTCATATTTCTAAGAGGCGGGCCGAGTCTCATCCCTCGGCTCCGCCTGAAAAGATTTTGAAATCTCCTGAGAGGGTCTCCGGATCCTTGTCCTCTCAGCTCCGTTCACCTTCCTTTTCCCCGGAGCCGGAGGAGGAGGATAGGTCTCCCTCGAGGTCTTCCCGGCCTGCTTCGACTACCTCTTCGCAGTCTACCAGAAGCATCTCCGAAGCAGACATGGATTGGATGATGCGAAGATTTTTGCAGACCCAGATGCAGATGGGGATGCTCTTGCCTCCCCCCCTTTGGGAGGGAGTGCAGCCCCCATGTTTGCCCCGATAGCTCCTTCTCCGACCCGTTATCGGGTCTCGGAGTTTTCGGATCCAGGCCCTTTCAGATCCGGGGATACGTCGGCGCCGACAGGGATAGTGTCTTCGACGCCGACTATGCCTTCGAGCTTGTCGGATCCAAGCTCACGGGGCCGAGGGTTGAGCATCGGATCCGAGGGAGTGGTTGTGTCTTCGGTGCCGATGGGGCCGGAGCGCACCACTGCCTCGGATCCGATTGCTTCGGCTCCGACCCCGATCCTTACCTTGGAGCCGAGGAGGTTACTTTCTCAGGCTGGTGATGGTGAATCTCCCTCGGCCTTTGAGGTAGTGGAGAGGGCACTGTCGAGGTCATCCAGGTCCCCGACCGGGCCTTCGGATCCGCCCATGCCCCCACTGTATCAGGGTCTGTCTTCGCTCATCCGTCCATCGGGACAGCCTGCCCAAAGCCTCCAGTTAGTTCCCAGGGAGGAACACCAACCGGTGGATGAGCCCTCTTCGGACAGCCCCGCCGAAGAGGTGCCTCGGAAGCACCAGTGCAAAAGGAGGCACCTGGACTCCCCCGAGTCCATTACCAAGGATATGGATTTGGAGGATACGGAGGGTTCCCCAAGGTCACCCCCTGAAGATGTCTCATTTGGAGACATCATGGAGATGTTGCGTATAAGAGGGGGGTGGTCGGCCCAAAAGGCCTCCATGGACGAGTCTGTATTTCTGGAGGCCTTTGAGGCAGGCCCATCTACCTCCTGGGTGTCCCCCCCAGACGACCCCTTGGTGGACCTAATTACCACCAGGGCTTGGAAGGAGCCCGACACCGTGGAGCCTATCCCTAGACGCCCGGATAAGGTCCTCAGCCCTCCCTCTGATAGACCTTCGTGGTCCAAAGGCGCACCAGTGGATGCCATGTTGGTGGCGGCTGCCACTAAGAAAAAACTTGCCCAAGAAAGTTCTTCGGTCCATCCGCCGGACAAGGAGTCCCGGGCTTTGGACCGTATTGGGAAGCAGATGTTTGCTTCAGCAACCTTTGCTATAAGGTCGCTGAACTACATGGCACACACTATCAGGCTACAGCGTGACTTAATTAAGGAATACGCTGCAGCCCCTCCGGAGTCCATCTCGGTCTCGGACAAAAAGGTTTTTGAGACCCGAATGGCCACTCTAAAGTCCATATCAAACACATCTATGCGGCTTCTTTCTCATGCCACGGAAGGAGCCGCTAGAGCTAGCGGAGCGGGAGTAGTTTTGCGACGGCACTCCTGGCTCCGCCTCTGCGATTTCACGGATCCCTTCAAGGCGTCCTTTGCGAACGCCCCTTACGATGGTTCGGCCTTATTTGGCTCATCGGTTCGCGACATGCTAGTCCAAAGCGAGAAGGATGGGAAGACGCTGCTGGTCGTCAGAGTCCGCTTCTCGAACCCCCAAAGATCCTTCTCCAGGAATCAGAGGGGGCAAAAGAAGCTGTGGTTCCGGAAATCTCAGCAATCCCGTCCTGCTGTGGACAACTCGTCCTCTAGAGGTAGAGGAGGACAAGGTGGACACCGGCCCAAAGGCAGAGGGGGCCCGCGTAACTTCGGGTCTAGAGAACCCTTCTCGGAGGGACCCACGCAACAGCCCTGAGGGCTTGCCCGACTGTCCCTCTCTGGAGACAGTCGGGGGGTGACTATCGGAGCACCTATCAAGCTGGGAGTCAATTACAAACGATCGATGGGTTCTCCAGATAATATCCAGAGGTTACACAATTCCGTTCTTGCAACCCCCCCCAAGCCCAAACATCTCCCCGATGTTCCACCCCATCAAAGGGAGTCCGCAACTCAAGAAATTTCGGAGTTGCTAAGAAAAAGAGCCATCCAGCCCGTCCCCCCAGATCAGTCCAGATCGGGTTATTACTCCAGGTTCTTCTTGGTGCCAAAGAAAACAGGGGACCTCAGATCCATTCTAGACCTTTCGTCCCTGAACCTGTTCATACCCAAGGAAAAGTTCCGGATGGTCACTCTCCAATCTATTCTCCCCCTGCTACAGGAGAACGACTGGATGTGCTCGTTGGATCTCAAGGACGCGTACTACCATATACTAATGGACAGACGGTCCAGGAGATTTCTCCGCTTCCGGCTAGGAGCCAGTCATTATCAGTTCTGGGTTCTTCCATTTGGCCTAACCTCAGCCCCCAGAGTGTTTACCAAAGTCATGGCAGTGGTAGCAGCCCACCTGAGACTCCAGGGCATTCAGGTGTTCCCTTACCTGGATGATTGGCTCCTCACCGCCCCCAACAAGCATCTTCTGGTTACAGCGAGAGACTATGCCCTATCTCTGTTTGCTCAATTGGGCATTTCAGTCAATTTGAAGAAGTCCTGCATGTGCCCATCTCAAGCCCTAGATTTCATAGGGGCCAGGTTGGATACTCGCATCTCCAGAGTGGTCCTCACACCAACCAGAATAAACAGTTTGTACCGCCAAGTCTTGGATATTCTTCAGATCCCAACCCCCCCCAGCAGAATTAGTCCTGAGGGCGTTAGGATCTATATCGGCGGCAATCGGCCTTTCTCTCCATGCCCGTCTGCGGATGCATGTATTACAGTGGACTCTCCAGGTCCAATGGTCTCTGTTGAACCATCCTTTGGACATGCCGATTCCCCTGAGCAGGGCAATGCAAGGACTCCCTACTTTGGTGGCTGCAGGCAGAAGATCTCAAAGAAGGGAGACCCTTTGTGATTCCCCCAGTCGAAGCCACGTTGACCACGGACGCTTCCTGCCTCGGGTGGGGCGGGCATTATGCAGGGAAAGTCAGTCCAAGGAACGTGGTCTCCTCTAGAGACTGCATTGCATATCAATGTCCTAGAGATGAGGGCAGTGCTATTGGCGTTGCAAGCTCTCCATCACCTTCTACCTCTGGGGACTATTGCAATCCACACGGACAACATGTCCGTGGTATGGTACATCAACAAACAGGGAGGGACCAGGTCTTACCCCCTGTGTCGAGAAGCCATGCGAGTGTGGGAATGGGCGATTTCCACCAACCGCTTTCTGATAGCAATGCACATTCCGGGACGGACCAACATATTAGCAGACAGCCTAAGTCGGGTGTTTCTCAGCCCTTACGAGTGGTCTCTGAATCCCTCGGTCGCGAAACAGATATTCCATAAATGGGGTCAACCTCGCTGCGACCTTTTTTGCTTCTCCCCTAAACGCAAAATGCAGCGAGTACTTCGCAATGGTTCCCCCCAAAGGGGAATCTCCCAGGGACGCCCTGGTTCATGCTTGGCCGCCCGGTCTTCTTTATGCATATCCTCCTCTTCCTCTGATGATGAAATTCATCCAGAAAGCCTGTCGGTTGGGAAGCAAAGTGATTCTCATTGCCCCATTCTGGCCTCGACAAGTCTGGTTCCCCTTTCTGCAGTCTCACAGTGTGGCTCCCCCTTGGATTCTGGATCCCAAACCAGACCTAATCTCGCATCCGACGAGATGCCACACTCCAAACCTGGTCAGCCTCCGGCTCACAGCCTGGCTGATCCAGTTCCATTAATGGCAAGGGCTCCCAGTATCTCTTCCCCAGTCAAGGCTATTCTCGTGGCAGCTCATAAGCCATCCACCAGAAAACTCTACAACAGTAAATGGAAACGTTTTTCCATCTGGGCAAAGGATAAGGGATTAGATCCCTTTACGGTTCCTATTCCCAACATTCTGGACTTTCTATCCCTCCTTTTTGAGCAGGGAGCTAGCGCGTCCACCATTAAAGTTCAACTTGCTGCCATCCCCCATTATCATGTGGGAGATGGCATAAGTTCTTTGGCTTCAGTTAAAATATGCAAAGCCTTTTTAAAAGGCATGTTCCTCTTAAAGCCTCCCATTAAACCGGCTATACCTCCATGGGATCTTACCCTGGTATTACAAGCATTAACGGGACCACCTTTCGAACCTGCGGCCTCTGCGCCATTAAAGTTCTTATCTTGGAAGACAGCCTTCTTGGTAGCAATTACCTCCGCCAAGCGGGTATCAGAGCTACAAGCCTTGTGCATTAAGTATCCATACCTTATTTTTCACAAAGATAGGGTTGCCCTCAGGACTAATCTTTCTTTTCTTCCTAAGGTAGCCACAGAATCTAACATTAATCAATCTATTAACCTCCCTGTTTTCTTTCCTAGCTTCCAAAACAAAGGTGAATACACATTGCACAAATTGGATGTACACAGGCAACTGCGTTTTTACTTGCACAGGACTAGAGATTTCCGCAAGTCAGACCAGTTGTTTGTTTCTTATGCTAAATCAGCCATGGGCAAACCAATTTCTAAGGTAACAGTAGCAAATTGGATTTCTCAATGCATCAGACAGGCATACATTTCAATTGGGAGACCAGCTCCTGTTGCCATCCGGGCACACTCTACCAGGTCTGTGGCTACCTCAACAGCGTTTTGGTCTAGAGTTCCAGTTGACAATATTTGTTCAGCGGCTACCTGGTCCACTTCCCATACGTTAATTTCTCATTACAAACTGGACATGATCTCCAGAAGTAGGGCTTCCTTTGGCTCCGCGGTGCTTCGGAATATCCTTCCGTAGGGACCACCCAGGGCCTTTAGGTAAGCTGGGGACTCTGTCCCACAGGTTGCAGATCAAATGAAGTAACTACTTCAGATATAGAAGTTATGTACTCACCATAACATTCCATCTGAGTAGATACTTCATTTGTCTGCAACCGACCCCCCCTGCCATCCCCCAAACCTCGGTAAAATATTGTCCTGTGGAGAATTCTCTCCATCTTTAGCTTATAGGGCAAAATAACCGATCTGAGGTAATGTGGTTGGTAGCAAGGGATTATGGGTAGGGGGAGGAGATAGGAGCTCGGATCTTGAAGCTTGGAAAGCTGCCGGTCGGATCCGAATCCCACAGGTTACAGACAAACGAAGTATCTACTCAGATGGAATGTTATGGTGAGTACATAACTTCTATTTTCCCATTTCAGCATGACAGTGTTTGCTCCAAGTCCACCACACTCAGCTCCCATAGCAGCTCCTGTGGATTGTAAAAAATATTCATGGCTGAAAATATGAAATACTTGTTGTTTAACATGATCTCAAATAATGTTTCAAAGTTGTTAATATTGTCTTGTGGGATGCCTGTATCATGCAAGTATTCCATAAACCATTTTAAACCGACATCATGGGGTGTAACATTATAAAGATCCTTCACATCCATTGTTACAAAAATGAAGTTGCCATTATACTGCATAGAGTTATTTTTAGTAAGGAAATTCCATGAGTCTTTACAAGTGTGATCTTGTGTGATTAAATACTTAAATTTTTCATCCGGGTATTTTGTACAAGGGTGTGTACTCGATCCTCTGCTTTCAACATTGGGTCACATGGGGTTTTTTTTGGATGCACTTGTGAATTTTTTGGAACCCCAAAAATCACAGGTATAATTGGGGACTGCATTCATGAAATTATATTCCTGCGTATTGATCTGCTGGTCAGTAAGTAAATTCTTGAGGGTATCCCTGACTTTTTTGTATGCAGTATTCAGTTCATTTAAGGAAACCTTGGTATAAAAATCACCTGTCAACAGATTATGCATCCTAATGTTATAATCTGCCTTGTCTATAATGACTAATCCGCCACCTTTATCTGGTTTCATCAATCTCAGAGCATGATTGTTCAGTTCTTTAAGCAAAACCTTTTCACTAGGAAGCATATTGTCCATGTAGTTATGCCTTCTTGTTTTACTGAGGATGTCTTGAAAGTCAGTTTCGCACATCTTTTCGAAAAGGCAGAGGGTTGAAAATACTGGAAATCCTCAAATGATTCAGAGAGTCATTGGAAGTGTCGAATAATATATTGAAATTTCTTATGTATTCTTTGAAGTCCATAAGCAACTTTGGCAAATTAGCTCATTCACATGGTATGAAAGTGATACCTCGTTCAAAAAGATGTTACTGTGTTTAAGTAGCTGTAATTTTTCCTGTCTGTTTTTGGAGTCACGTTAGTTAATAGATATATTATTTCTACTACACTTACCAGAATATCATAAAAGAGTAAAGGTGAGTATTGCACTGAAATTCAGTTTTTGGTCACATTTTTATTCCGTTATGTCCTTTTTATTGAAGTAAAACAGCACACCTGATTTTTGTGAACATACCCGAAGTTTCACATGTGCCTTTGGAAGCAAGTTGGATTTAATTGTAATATTTTCATTTTTCACCTCTTGAATACTGTATATGTGTTTTTCTTCTTTCAGATTCGATCTCATCCTCAGTTTGGAGACCTCTGCCAGAGGACCACTGCAGCTTACTGTTGTCCTAGCTGGACACTGGGAAATTACATTGCAATTCTGAACAACAGATCATCTTGTCAGAAAATCACCAAGCCTGATGTCTCCCATACTCTAAATTTGCTTAGATCATGTGCCAGATACTATCTTAATGGAACTTTGACAGCAGATTGCTGGGACTCAACAGCCAGAAGAAAGGATCAGTTGAAATGTACAAATGTTCCACGGAAATGTACAAAATATAATGCTGTGTATCAAATCCTTCACTATTTAGTGGACAAAGACTTTTTTAGTCCAAAGACAGGGAACTACCTTTTAAAGTACAGCATGTTGTTTTCTCCCACAGAAAAAGGAGAGAGCATGATGAACATTTACTTAGACCATTTTGAGAAGTGGAATTGTTCTGATGGCATCACAACCATAACAGGAATTGAATTTGGAATAAAACACAATCTATTCCAAGACTACCTTTTAATGGATACAGTGTATCCTGCCATTGCTATCGTGATTGTTCTTTTAGTCATGTGCATTTATACTAGGTCAATGTTTATCACCCTGATGACCATGTTTGCCATAATTAGTTCATTGAATGCTTCCTACTTTCTTTATCGGATTGTATTTAATTTTGAATTTTTTCCTTTTATGAACCTTACTGCACTGATTATTCTCATTGGAATAGGAGCAGATGATGCATTTGTCCTTTGTGATGTCTGGAACTACACAAAATTTGACAAACCTAATGCTGAACTTTCTGAAACTGTGAGTATCACGTTGCAGCATGCTGCTCTTTCCATGTTTGTCACCAGTTTTACCACTGCAGCTGCTTTCTATGCTAATTATGTCAGCAATATTACAGCAATACGATGTTTTGGTATTTATGCTGGCACTGCCATATTGGTGAACTATATTTTGATGGTTACTTGGTTACCTGCAGTGGTCGTGCTACATGAGCGCTACTTGCTTAATATATTCAGCTGTTTCAAGAAGCCACAACAGCGGGCATGTCATAACAAAAACTGTTTAACTCTGTTGTGCCAAAAAGTTCACAAGTTCATACTTTCAGTTTCAGAAATGTCTAGAATATTTTTTGAAAAAGTGCTTCCATGTATTGTTATCAAGTTTCGATATGGGTGGTTGTTCTGGTTCCTTGCCTTAACTGTAGGTGGGGCGTATGTTGTGTGTGTCAATCCAAAGATGAAATTGCCTTCACTCGAACTTTCAGAATTTCAAGTGTTCAGGGCTTCTCACCCCTTTGAGCGGTATGATGCAGAGTACAAAAAACTCTTCATGTTTGAACGTGTCCACCACGGAGAAGAACTCCATATGCCCATCACTATTATTTGGGGTGTTATTCCAGAAGACAATGGGGATCCTTTAAACCCTAAAAATAAAGGAAAGCTAACATTAGACAGCAACTTCAATATTGCTAGTCCAGATTCACAACGTTGGCTTTTGAATTTCTGCCAAAAATTAAGAAATCAGTCATTTTATTTCCAGACAGATGAGCAAGACTTTACTAGTTGCTTCATAGAAACTTTTAAACAGTGGATGGAAAATCAAGACTGTGATGATGCTTCTCCATCTCCCTATCCGTGCTGCAGCCAATCAACCTTTCCTTATAAACAAGAAGTCTTTGAACTTTGTATTAAGAGAGCTATAATGGAACTTGAAAGGCGTTCTGGGTATCATCTAGATGGCAAAACACCAGGGCCTAGATTTGACATAAATGACACCATTAGGGCTGTGGTACTTGAGTTTCAGAGTACTTACCTTTTCACACTGGCTTATGAAAAAATGCGTCAGTTCTATAGTAAGGTAAATGCCTGGATATCAGAAGAACTAAAAAATGCCCCTGTAGGTCTCAGCAGCGGATGGTTTGTGAGTAGTTTAGAATTCTATGACCTGCAGGATAGTCTTTCAGGTGGAACACTGATTTCTATGGGACTTTCTGTAGCTGTTGCATTTAGTGTCATGCTGTTTACGACTTGGAACATTATAATAAGCCTTTATGCTATCTTATCCATTGCTGGAACAATATTTGTTACAGTTGGTTCTTTGGTGCTTCTTGGATGGGAACTTAATGTACTAGAATCTGTCACTATTTCTGTAGCTGTTGGCTTATCAGTGGACTTTGCTGTCCATTATGGAGTTGCTTATCGTTTAGCACCAGAACCTGATCGAGAAGGAAAAGTGGTCTTTTCTCTCAGTCGCATGGGTTCAGCTATTGCTATGGCTGCTTTAACAACATTTGTAGCTGGAGCAATGATGATGCCTTCTACTGTACTGGCATACACTCAGCTGGGCACATTCATGATGCTTATCATGTGCATCAGCTGGGCTTTCGCAACATTTTTCTTTCAGTGCATGTGCCGTTGTCTGGGACCTCAGGAAAACTGTGGACAGATTCCTTTACCCAGGAAACTGCAGTGCAAGGCTTTGTCTCCTACTTATTCTTCAAGCCAAGTTGAAAAAGAGCAAAGCAAGGTACGACGGGGCAGCAAATATCATTTAGGTCCTAGAGATCATGATGCAGAAATGGAGCATGACAATTATGAGCTAGAACCACTGGCTACTAATACATGTAGTGTGACAGAAAAGACATATGAAGAAACCCCTTTCCACTCTAGGTTATTAAATGGCAAGTCTTTGCATACATGCACACTTTTACCAAACAACTCCACAGACAGTGATACAAACCTCAAGAGTGAAGCTGACTCAGCAATGAACCAGCCATGCCCCGATCAGCAGGCATTAAGTCAATTTTCTTTGAACAAGAACTGCAGGTGTCCAGATTGTTACAAACAAATAGCTGTGCAGTGGAATCCACAGTTTTGCCATCAGCTTCAAGAGTCCTTGTGTTACACTTGCTCCTCAGCAGGAAATGTTAAAGTAAAAAGCTCCACATCTGCATTAGATGCTGTATATCCTGTCACCGAGAGCTGCATGCATTCTCTTCAGTACGTTCACCACCATCCTTGTCTGCAGGAGCAAACAAAAAAAACTTTGATGCAAAATTCACTCACTAAGAAAATGTGCTTTTATTCAGTCCATCAGATTCGGCCACAGGACAAACTGTCAAGAACACAATCCAGTGGGCATGTTGATAGAGAAGAAAACACAAGAACTTTTTGCAAAGCAGGTACATCAGCAGTTACCTGTGGAAATATTGGACTACTGCTAAAACCTTGCTCAGCCATAAGTATGGTACCAGTCACTGTATGCCCAGGCCAGAGAACATTAAATAAATGCAATGTTAACAGTGAATCAGGATACACAGAAGTTGGTGTAAGTGAAAACCATGATCATTGTGAACAGAAACTAACTCAGAAAATAGAGCCAAAAAGTGATCCAGACTTGACACAGATTGATGCATTTCTTGATAGGAGAAATCATGTCCAAAATGATCAAGGCACCATGTGCACCTGTACTTCCAGATGTATTTTGCACAAGTCTTGCCCTGAAAATTTGGAGCCTGTAAACAGAACTATAGCAGTTAAGTGCAATTCTGTTAACTTTTCCACATCAAACACTGAAACCAGCATGCCTGCTGTGTCAACACACACTGAACTTCCCACTGAGAGTTTGTGTTAATAAAACAAAGTGGTTTCAGTTCATATTCAGTCAGCATATCAGAACTTTCTCTCCTTTACCTACAACAGTGGACGATGCATTTTCTTATCATATGCATATAAATGTGTGGACTGATGAATGTGCCAGAATCATTTAGTTTTGATGAAAACACTATGTAATTGTATTCACAAATAGATTATTTTTTTAAATGCATTATAAAGAGACAATACACCTTTAAGTTATGACTAACATTTTTTATGGTGAATAACCTGAAAGGTTGTTTACTGAAATGAAAAACACCTGGTTTGACTTAAGTTACATTAATATAAATGCGGTTTCATGGAGACATGTATCTAAATGGTGATGTTGATATAAATTAACTACTCATTGCACTAAACATTCTTTGCATTAGTGGGACAATCAAAAACTGTGAACTTGTGCACAATAGAGTTTATTGATCAAATGCTGTGTAAATTCAGTTTTCACAATGTAGTTGTTTGTTCCTTTGGTTGCTGTGTATCATAATATCCAAGTTTCACAGTTCATGTAGTTCCTAGCCATCATGATTCCAAGCAAGATGAATGAATTCTCATCTATCCATTGGGCATGCCGGGTATTTATTTGGGAGTTTTAAAACTTAAAAAGTATGTACTTTTCTTGATGACACTTGTATTCTTCTTTATTTGGGGGGGGGGGGCTTTGTTTGTTTCACAGTATGAGCTATGAATGTATACGTGCCTTGTACAGTACCCTAAATGTGCCATTGTAATATAACCTGACAGGATGATTGAATCGCAGTGTACATTTAACCCCAAAATGAGTTCAGTGAAAACACTTCCATTTCATTGCACTGTGCATTTGGCTGGCATCCTGCTACTGCTGCTAACTGGGTACAGTAAACCTACTTACCAGCTAAGTCTTGCTGTGCCTGAACAAACAGTCTTCACTGCTTCTGTTCATAGCTCTAAATCTGTTCATTAAATGAATAGGCTTTTAATTCACATCTTATTCTCTTGTTTAGGAGTTATATTCCCTGGATAATGATTTTCCATTTTTTTACCTAACCCTGACGATACTTATTTTTATTTCTTAAGCTGCTTCAGTCTCTTTCCATTGACTGTATTCTCCAAAAAGTTTATTTAAATTAAATGTATTTTTTATAGCTTTACTCAGTCCCTTCATATGAAAATCACCTAGAAAATTGTTTCTAATATTTATGTATTGCTGTGCATCTTTTTAATCTGGTATTGTAGTGACAGTGGATAGGTTTATGGATTTGACAATATAAAGACAAATGAAAGAAGAATCTGTATTATGTGGACTCTGAGCATGTGCTCACCATAATCCTATTTTAATGTTTTCACCTCTTAACCATACTCCAAACCAGTTAGGAAAGGTCATCACAAGGCATGCTGACTCACCTTTTTTAATAAGCAACTTAGAAGCATTAGCATTTGCACTTCTTGGAGTGATTAAGTGTCCGGGTTAGATGTCAAGTGAATGTGTATAGTGTAAACTGTGATTTTAATTGAAAGAATCATTGCAGTAGTTGCTAGTAGCAGTACTTTGTTTTGTTGGCATTATTTTGATAGTGCCGAATGTAGATTATATTGGTTCATAGGTAAGTACTAGGCTAGCTGCCCTTGCAAACAGTTTTAAGCCTAGCCAATTTCCTTTTTGATACTTGACTTAACTTCTCCCATTTTGTGTTATATTGGCCTTACCCATCCCATGTTCGACAGTTAAATATTATTAAATATTACCCGTAACGAGTATAACTGGGATCATACTATAGATAATTTGAGGTAACCCATATGTAGGATAAAGCATTTAGGTGCTGCCTCTGCCCATTAGTATTAGAAGGGGCAGTCCTGTGATAGATTTTATGCTTCCCATCCGTAGATCCAAGTGGCACTTGAAGGTAAGAGTAGATAGTGCTGTTTTGGGTACTACAGGTGTTTCTAGCATTTTTTGTAGTTGATTAATTGCCTTTTGTGTTTACAGGGAAATTTTAAAAATGCATAGTACATGATAAAGAGTTTAAGTGAATTTAATTGACTGTGAGAATAAGCTTATTCTGAAAAGTTTACTGTCTTTCAAAGATAGCCATGTACCTTTCATCGCCATGGCTTCTCGTGAGGAGATAGATGAAACTCAGTGGTAAAAGGGTATAAACTTAAAACTGGAAAACACAAAGTATGAAAGATGTAAGGCATTTTCTTCTCCACTTCACAAGGCTTCTTCGTAAGGAGGAAGAAAAGGGTTTTCTGCTGGGTTTGCTATTGAAATGGCTTTTAGAGTTGTCAATGAGCCTGTGTCCGCCTCAGGTGCAATGTTGTGATCTCATAGATGAGCTAGCAGATTTTGTCTTACCTAGAAACAGATCTAAACTGAACTTCCCATTCTAGGTCACCCTTTGTCAAGTCCATTCTCCTCTTCAAGTCAGTCCCTAGATTGGCCCAAACTCGTAATGATGAGATCAGATTTTGGCCTGGGAGCATCAGTGTCCAGGCCTTTGGTGCCAGGCGGTTGATGTTAGCCTCATGTCCCTTTGATGCAGGCAGATTTTATCCCTCTAGTGCTAACGGCTTTGATTTTAATGGCAGAACTGCTGTGTGCTCATTTCCAGTCCTGCAACTTCACTTGCAGAAGCCTTGGTATCAAAGGTCTTGTCCATGCAGGTTTTGCCCTAGGCAGAGTTGCTTCTCATCAGTACTGGTCATGTGGTAATGTCCTGTAGGACCATTACCCTGAATCTGAGCCAAAGAGAGAGAGACAGTCCCCCCCCCATATTCCTGTGATCACCCACAAGTTTTGAAAATTCATTGTAATGATGTAGAGTAAGGCAGAGTTGGCCAAAAACATACTGTCCACCTCAGAGGTGGTCCAGTATGATGACTTGCCATGACTCCTCTCACCTTCTTAAGCAGAATCCTTTCATAGATGACATGATCACTTTATTCAGCATGGAAGCGTAGAATAAGCCAGATATAGTAGCTGCTGTGCTGAGAACCCTGGCAGAACCCCCCCCCCAAGACTGGGAATGTTGGTCATGAAATCGGGTGTAGATTCAGTTGTGGCAACAGCTCTTAAAATAGCTCTTACATCACTACAGTCTGCCGTTTGGGTAAGGAGTCAAAAGAGCTTGACCACTTCAGAATGAAGGTATTTACATCCTCTATGATCTCCTTAAATGTCTTAACTTTACTACAATGCAAATGCTGTGTTTTCATCATAGTGTTTTGGATGAAAAATTGAAAGCACTGGATAAATTGGATGAGACTGAGTTACAGAGTAGATTTAACGGTCAGTCTTCCACTGTATCTGTCATGTCTAATCTCACAATGCAGTGGTGCAGCAAGGGTGACAAGCACCAGCGTAGCAGTGCTTCATCATGCTTTGCTTCACCTTTCTGATTTTTCAAGAGTGCTTCAAGGTACCTTTCTTAAATGCCCCATTTAATAGCACTGACCTTTTCTGACCCCAAGTGAAATGTAATCTGGAAGATAGTGAAAACAAGTGAAAGTGTTCAGCTGTTGATTTTAACTTTACATCTCCCTGCACCAGTGTCATAGAGGTATAAAACCCCCGACTACAGCCCAGCCGCATGGCTTTGATTAGCGGATCAGGCATCTGACATAGCAGCAGGGGATAAGGCGGTTCCCATCCCGGGGTGAGAAGTGGTTAGTTGGGCATTCCCCTTAATATCCCTGGTATAGGTTGAGGTTTGCACAGGAGAGGGTGTATTTTAAGAGGGGATTTGTTGAGGTTTGCACAGGAGAGGGTGTATTGTAAGAGGGGATTAGGGTGGGAGCATGGCTGAGCTTATGCTGAGTTGAGATGCATTACACACTCCTGTTGCACACCCATCTCCAGGATGCAACTATGTAATCCATAGGAGGGAGGGAAAAACAGGGTGAGGCATTATAGTGGAAAAAAAATAGCAGATGCAGAACAGCACCCCCGTAACACCCTTTGGATTCATGTTGACACTGTTTGTAACGTAGTGCTAATCTAGGAGTAGAGACGTGACCAGCAGACCTGGCACTGGATGTGGGGCACTGAGGTTGGCTGTAAGAATAAGTCAAAGACCCACGAACATGCCAAAACAACTTTTATGGCCCCTCTTTTCAAGTATGCAGAAGAATTCACATCAGAAATGGTTTCTGTGTGGGTAACAGCCATAGGATCAGTAGGTACCAACACTGATGTGATATTTTATTTTGAGATGGGTAGATGTTCTTCGGGTTTCACTGTTGCAGTCATAACTGTGGGGTGTTCCTGCCGGCAGGCAGCCCGAGGTCGGCCAGAATCCCAAAGTCTGGGTCCGGTGTCGGCTGTACCAGCAAGTACCCTGACGTCAGAACACAGAGGTATAAAGCTGACAGCCGACGCCATCTTCTCCAGTCTTTCTTGCCTTGCGGTGGAAAGCAGCTCGCAAATCGTTGGTTGGCACATTCAAGACAACGTGCTTTGATTGTCGTCGGTCCGAAGTTTTCTACTTCTCTTCTCAAGCTAGGTACCCTGTTGGGGAAACTTTTTTCTTGCTCCTCCGATGTCAGAAAAAGTTAATTGTATATCGTGTGGAAAACAAATACCTCATAAAGATTTCCACTCTTACTGTCTACCTTGCTTAGGCCCTGACCACGACGTTTTTTGCTGTCAGTTCTGTGCTAGGTTTAGTTCTCGCACTATCAAGCGTAGGTACAATTGGATGGTGACATTGGACTTGAAGGAAGCCTATTTACACATTCCCATCAGACAAGAACGCAGAAAATACCTCAGATTCAAGGCAGGCTCGAGACACTTTCAATTCTCTGTACTGCCCTTTGGCTTATCTACTGCGCCCAGAATCTTTACCAAGTGTCTGGCTCCAGTAGAAGCTTATTGCAGACTCCAAGGGATTCAAATTTACCCCTATCTGGACGATTGCCTTATTCAGGCGGACAGCAAGGATCTTTTACTTCAACATCTACAGTTTGTTCAGCATCTTCTCCTACTACTGGGATTTTCAGTGAACACAAAAAAGTCACATTTGATCCCCTCTCAACAAATGATCTTTTTGGGAGCTCTTCTAAACACAAGCTTACAAAGGGCCTTCCTTACTCCAGAAAAGCAAGTAGAGCTGGCATCAGTTTTCAAGACCTTGGCTACTTTAACTCAGCTCACTGCAAGGAAATTCCTGCACACATTGGGCTACATGGCTTCTTGCATCCTGTTGATCCCAAATGCAAGGCTTCATTTGAGAAAACTTCAATGGTACCTAAAGAGTGTATGGTCTCAGCATTACCACAGCCTGGAAACAATGATACCTCTGATTCCCTGCCTCCAAAAAGAGTTCCTGTGGTGGTCCAGGGCTTGTGCTTTAAACGAAGGAAATCCTTTTCGTCTACCTCATCTTGCTCAGATCATAACCACAGATGCCTCGGATTGTGCTTGGGGAGCTCATTACCTAAACAATTGCCAGCAGGGCTATTGGACAAAGAAGCATCTTCCCTGGCACATCAACTTGAAGGAAATGTTGGCAGTCCAAAATGCTCTTCTAGCCTTCCAGAATCTTTTGCAACCAGGACATCTTCTGATTCACACAGACAATACCACAGTCATGTGGTATATAAACAAGCAGGGAGGTTCTCACTCATATACCCCCTTTGCAGACTAGTCATGAGTTTATGGGACACAGCTCTAAATCTGAATCTGCATCTTCAAGCTCAATTCATTCCAGGAAAACAGAATCTCTTGGCAGACAGCCTAAGCAGAAATCTTTTGGATCCTCACGAATGGATGCTGGACCCCAACTTATTCAGCAGGATTACGGCAGTTTGGGGTTGCCCTCGGATAGATCTGTTTGCGTCCCATCTCAATCATCAACTGCCTCTCTTTTGCACCAGGTCCTTCCACAAAACAGCTTGGAAAGTGAATGCCCTGTCCTTCAGCTGGAGGAATCTTTCGGGATATGCCTTCCCTCCTCTTCCTCTTCTGTCTCGGGTGTTACTGAAAATAAAACAGGGCAAACCCAAGATTATCATTTTGATGGCTCCAAATTGGCATCGGCAGTTTTGGTATCCAACTTTGAGGCACCTGTTCTTGGAACCTCCATGGGTTCTGCCTCTGTTTCCTTCTCTTCTGTCCCAGCATCAGGGTCAGATGCTACAGTCTCAAATCAAGACTCTTTGCCTGGCAGCTTGGCTCTACAAGGGCCTTTGATTCCTTCTGCTTTTCCCAAACAAGTTTTGGATGTTCTCTTAGAAGCTAGGCGCCCTAGCACTAGAAAATCGTATGCTTCTAAATGGAAAAGATTTTGCATTTGGATGCAGGATCGAGGTTCTGATCCTCTTTTGCCTGATATTTCTTCCATTTTACTTTACCTCTCAGACCTTTTGCTTAAAGGCCTCTCCTTTTCTTTCATTAAAATCCATGCTTCTGCTGTCTCGGCTCATTACAACACTGATCCCCCCATCTTCTCTCACCAGCTGGTGAGACAATTCTTGAGAGGGGCTAAGAATTTAAGACCTCCTAGAACTCCTCCTGTTCCTGCTTGGGATCTTAATTATGTTTTGGAAAAACTTACTTTACCTCCCTTTGAGCCTGCTGCTACTTCGGATATCAAGTTCTTATCCTGGAAAACAGCTATTTTATTAGCTTTGACTTCTGCCAGAAGGGTGTCAGAGTTGCATGCTCTCATGGCTGTGGAACCATACTTTATTTTCCACCAAGACAGAGTTGCCTTGAGGACCAATCCTACATTTATGCCTAAGGTGATTTCTAAAGTGGCTTTAAATCCGACTATTCACCTTCCTATTTTCTTTCCAAATCCTCAAAACAAAGGGGAAAGGATTTTGCATTCATTGGACGTACACAGACAACTACGGTTTTACCTGGACAGAACTAAAGATTTCAGAAAATCTGATCAGTTGCTTATCTCTTATGCCTCCAGTTCTCTAGGCAAGACTATTTCTAAACAAACTATTTCCAAATGGATTGCCCATGGGATAAGGTTTTGTTACTCTCACTTTGGGAAGCAGATTCCAGGTACTGTTAGAAGTCATTCTACTAGAGCAGCTGCCACTTCAGCAGCTTTTCTCAGAGGAGTTCCTACCAAGGACATTTTGGAAGCTGCCACTTGGAGTTCAGTACATACTTTTTCTAAGCACTATAATCTCCCTTTGTATTCTAAGTCTAGGGCAGGTTTTGCCTCTGCTGTCTTGCAGGGTCTTCTGGCTGCTCCTTCTTCTGCATAACCTCCTCCCTCATCACAGCTTTGGGATTCCACCCTACAGTTATGACTGCAACAGTGAAACCTGAAGAACATAGTACAGTTGTGTACACCTACCATAAATGTAGATGTTCGAGTGTCTTCACTGTTGCAGTCGGTTTCCCTCCCACCAATCCCCTCTTATTTTTTGCTATCTTCCTCTTCTTTTGTGGTGTATTTGTGTTTCCTTTTTGGACACCTTTTGGTTATTTTGGGGGACTTCTGACATCTGGGGCAAGAAAGGCTGGAGAAGATGGCGTCGGCTGTCAGCTTTATACCTCTGCATTCTGACGTCAGGGTACTTGCTGGTACAGCCGACGCCGGACCCAGACTTTGGGATTCTGGCCGACCTCGGGCTGCCTGCCGGCAGGAACACCCCACAGTTATGACTGCAACAGTGAAGACATTCGAACATCTACATTTATGGTAGGTGTACACAACTGTACTTTGCTTACTGTCAGATGTTCTAGGAATGATCAGCAGTTTTGTGGCCCCACAGATCAGGAAGCAGCAGCATCCTGAGGCCTTGTGTAACTTCTGCTCTCTAGAGGTAGTCAGATGTCATCTGTCCCCTCCATCATTCTGCTTGGAAGGCTGTCACGTATAACAGGTAAATATTGGGCATAATATCTAGATGACATATCCTTCCTTGTCATGCCTTGTTCAAGCACCTGCACTTTCCTGTTCTGGATGTTCCATCCCACCAAAACTGTGCAGTAGTTGTATAATTTGTAAAACTTAGAAAAGAAATATTCAGCTATGAGGTCTAGCAAGACCAATTTTGGTTCATCTATTAGTCCAGATTCTTTTTTGTGGCAAAAAGACCAAGGAGCTCAGGCTTATTCTGAATCTAAGCAACCGTAATTAATACATTTTAAACAGAAATTCAGATGTTTGTGGTATGATTGATTCTTCCCTGTCTGTCCAAGTGAGTTTGAATGTGCTCTTTGGGGATCTAGGTCACTTACTTGCAAATCACCAAGGAGTCAAGGAGGCTCTTACATTTATGGATGAGAGTCAGTCATTTTCAGCTCTGAAGCTTGTCTTTTGGTCTGTCCACAGGCCCCAGTATTGTCACGAAATGTATGATGACAGTGACGGCATTCTAGAGGCTAAATGATTGGCCCCTCACTGGTCCTACAGTAGAAGAACGTAAAACAGACTGGGGTTCTCTGTTTCTTCTCTTCCAGTCTCAACCAATTTCCAACTTAGTGCCTGAAGTTCTTAGGTTCCATGTTAGATACTTGTTCTTGTCTAGTCAGCCTGTTAGCACAAAGGATCCCAATTGTTTGTTCAAGTAGTATTAATTAGCAGTTCCAGTATGTTACAGTGGCAACTTGGCTCAGGATGCTAGTTCTTATGACCTTGACACTTTCTGATTCCACATGCGAGGACATATGCAAGTCCTCTAGTGGATGTTTGGGACCCAGTGAAATGAGTCTTCAGATACAGTTCCTATCCTGACAAGGATATCAAATGCTTGTAACAAATAAGTTGGTTGGTGACACACACAGACGCCATCCTTACCATGGACAACTTCTTCCTTCTTTCTTAGGTTCATAGGTTCATACTAGGCTATCTGCCCAGGGGCATTTATAAGCCTAGCCCATAGTTATGTGGCTTTCGCCACCCCTTTAGTTTGAAGAAATCTATGCCTATTATTTTGCTGTGCCTCTGGCAAGCAGTGACACTGAAGTAATCCCTGGGGTATATCTGCAATCTCCCATCCATTGGTCAAGATTCCTCTTGAACAAGGCCAGCGAGGTGCTCTGACTCACATGTACCAGGATTTTGTTCCACAGCATAGAGAGTCTCTGGGTGATGAATCTGTCCCTCCAGCACGTTCTATTAATAACCGTGTCAAGGTTTAAGTCTCCCGCCCTTGTGGTTCTGAGGGATCTAGATTTTTTGAGGTGAAGCATATTCATCAAATCTGGGTTTGACATGGCCTTGTATGTCAGGCACAGGTCACCTCTGAGCAAGCGGTATGTGACTGAATAGAGCTGGAGTTCTTTCAGTCGGGCAGCATAAGACATATTTTTGAGACCCTTTATCCTTTTGGTGAGGAACTTTTGGGGCCTTTCCAGCTGCTGCAGGTGTCGGTTCAGATACATTCCGAATGGGGCATTGTACTCAATCATTGGTCTAATGAGTGATGAGTACAGGGGGACGATGACCTCCCTTGATCTAGATGTGAATCCCTTCATGATCAGGTGGGCAATGTAGAAGGTCTTCCTAACTACTTTAGCAACGTGAGTGTCAAACGAAAGGTTACTGTCAACCTGGGTCCCCAGATCCCTGATAACTTCTTCTGTACTCAGTGGATTGCCACCTATATGGTAGCTAGGGGTAACCTTGTTTTTCCCGAAGGGTATGACTATGCATTTCTTGGCGTTTAACTTTAGGCCATGGCTCTGGCACCAGTTATCCATTTCTGTGAGGCCCTTCTGAAGGATATCTGTGTCAGCTGTGTTTTCGACTATGGCGCCCAGTTTGCAGTCATCTGCAAACTTTGTCAGCCATAACCCTCCTGTGTTTGCTTGTACTTCAGAAAAGTAGATGCCGAACAGGAGTGGACCCAGGACTGAGCCCTGTGGGACACCACTTGTGACCGGCTTTGAGTCTGACATGGCGCCAGCAATTCTGACCCTGTGGGTTCTGTCACTTAGCCAGTTTGCAACCCATCTTGTGATGTATGGGTTTACATTCAAGTTGATGAGTTTTTCGATGATACCTGAGTGGGGTATTGTCGAAGGCCTTTGCCAGGTCGAGGTAGGCTGTATGGACTGCCTTACCCTCATCAATGGCCTTGGTGACTGTTTCGAAAAAGTCAACCAAGTTTAAAAGGCATGATCTGCCTTTGACAAAGCCAAACTGGGTTGGATCCAAAGTCTGCAAGTTCCCTATGTCTTTATTTATGAGTTCCATTATGATCCTCTCCATGGCTTTGCAGATAAGGCTTGTCAAGCTAATGGGACGGTAATTTCCAGGGTCGGTGGAGGCACCGCCCTTGTAAAGTGGGACCACAGTCGCCGTGCGCCACTCTTTGGGTACGTATCCTGAGGTGAGGCTAAGATTAAACAGCTGTCCTAACTGCGGGTTTAATTCCTCATTGAGTTCTTGGAGCACACAGCCGGGGACACCATCCAGTCCCATGGATGCTGTGTTTTTTGCCTTGGAGAGAGCGGTTCTCACCTGGGCTTTAGAGATGTTTGGGGGGCTACAATTCTCTGGTATAGATATCTCTCCTTTTGGGGGGGAGGGGGGGGAGAAGTTTGCACTGAACCTGTCAGCCAGTATGTTGGCAATGTCTGTAAGTTCAGTAATCTTCACATCATTTTGAACTAATTCTGAGCATATCTGGGAGTTTCCTCCTAGGTTTCTAACATAGCTAAAGAAGGCCTTATGATTGTCTTTTGAGTCCTTGGCGATTTTTCTCTCAAAATTTGCCTTGGATGATTTTATGAGAGCTCTTAGTTTTTTACTTATTATGATTAAAGATGTCTTACCTTTCAAGGATTTTGCTCTATCTTGTGGTAGCTTCCTCCTTTTGTTGTAGAGCTTGTTTATGGCTGGGGTCCACCAGACTGGACGCTTGCCTTTGGTACAGAGAGTCTTAGTTTTGTTTGGGATTGCCTGATCCATGCAGTCCTATAGGTGCTGGTAGAAAGGCATTTGTAAGTGATTCAGCGGTTTGAGTAATGTTTACCACCGGCTCAGGGGCCTTAAAGGCGACCACACTAGTTTTTAGAAGTGTGAAGTCGGCTTTTGAGAAGTTTTTCACTGTGGTCTTTATTTCAGGTGGGGGCGGGATGAGGACCTCCAGCGAGATTAGTTTATGATCAGATCTCACCAGTGAGGGGTATACTTCCGGTGTTGAACATTGTGATCCCATGATCGTGATGATGAGATCAAGTATGTTTTTTCCTCTTGTGGGGATGGTGACTAGTTGTTCCATGGCATTTGAGTTTATGAACTCCAGGAACCTTTGGGCTAGAGTGTTTGGGCTTGAGTAGTGTTCCCAGTCTATATTAGGGTAGTTGAAGTCACCTAGTATGATGGTGTTTGGAGATACATTTATCCCCTCCATTGTTTTCAGGAAGGCCATGTGAGGTTCCTGAGTTTGAGAGGGTGGCCTGTAACATGCTACAAATTGCAGAGCAGTCTTGCCTATGGTTAATTGCACCTGGATGGTCTCCGATGCATCGTGCATTGCCACCAACCTTGAGGTGTGGGTGTCCTTTATGAATATGGACACCCCCCTCCTTTCTTGGTGTTGTCCGGATTTTGGGGCGGAACGCATGATATGAGGTAAAACCTGATAGTGCTGGGGTGCTCTCAGGAGCCTTGAACCAGGTTTCTGTCACAGCACAGACATCGATGTTCTCCATACTGAGAAGGGCCTCGAGTGCATGCATCTTGAGATTGAGACTTCTGGCATTGAGCAGCATTACCCTTAATTTTTTCCTTTTTGTGTTCTAGGGTGGTAGGTTTAGAATTTGAGCCTTGCCTAAAAAGGCACTATGGGGTGGCAAGAGCCTTAGCCAATATCCGGAAGCCCAGGGTGACAGGTGCAAGCCGTCCCTTGCGAAGCAGCGTGGCTTGTCCAGCATGTCATCCCAGGCAGACAGACATTGGATCCCCTTTGAATGACACCAGAATTTAAGCCAATTATTAAAGCTGATCATCTTATCACTGTATTGTGGCATCATTCTAGGTGAAGGTAGGATACTGCTCAAGGTCAGGGTCATACCTGCCTGGGCTACATAATCAGAGAGCTCCTCAATGTCTCTTTTCATGTAGTCCAAGGAGGTACGTCTCAGGTCGTTGACACCAGCGTGGACAATGACTGAGTCGTACTTGTACCTGCTGTTGAGAGACCTGAGTGCTTGCGTTATGTGGCGGATTCTAGCGCCCGACAGGCAGCTTACTGTGACCTTCTACTTACTCAGTCTGGTGAGCGGGAGTGTGTCTGACTATGGAGTCACCAATGACGAGTGTGTCTGGCATTGTGTTTGGCCTTAAAGGCTGTGACGGTTTGACACTGACTGTGTGGTCTATGTGTTGCATGTGTTGGGTCGTGAGGTGGTAGTTGTTTTGGTGTCTGGTTTGGTGGCGTCTGCTGTTTTGGTAGATTTTTGATCAGAGCCTCCGAGTATGTCTTTGTGTGATTATGTGTATGATTTGAAGTTGTGATGGTACTATGTGTGACTGGGTATGTAGTGTGTGTGGATGTCCTTCAAGGATGCATCTGCAGTCTTTACAAATGGGTTGTCCTGTCGTCAGGCAGGCCTTCGGTCGGCCGGATTCCAAAGTCTGGGTCTGACTTCGGCTGGTGTCGCACTCCACCCGACGTCATTGCGGCAGTTATTCGGGTATAAAGGCATCAGCCGACGCCATTTTCCTCAGTCTTTCTTGCCGCATGGCGCCCGAAGCAGAAGCTGTTCGCAAGTGCCGGTCGGTCAGATCCAGAGATTACTACTACCGAATACTACTTCGAAGACTTCTATAAAGCTAAGTACCCCGTTGGGGACTCTTTCTTGCCTCAGCCGATGTCAGAGAAAGTTAATAACTGTTTATCTTGTGGGAAACAAATACCTCATAAAGATTTCCACTCCTATTGCATACATTGTTTAGGCCCAGACCACGACGTAGCAGCTTGTCTAGCCTGTGCTTCTTTAACCGGGCGGACGCTTAAACGTCGTTCGGACTTTGCCGAACAGATTTTCGGCTCCGATTTTGCTTACATTATGCCGTCGGATCCTCCGACTACGCAAATAACCAAAAAACGCAAAGAAAAGGACCGACACTCGCGGTCCGCGGTTTCGGCCGAAACCGCGGTTAAGCAAACCACGAGTGTCTCTGTTTCGGCCGAAACCGAGCAAGCGGTTCTTTCTTCAGCCGATAACATGCCTTCTACCGAGGCCTCTTCTAACCTGGTAGAAACGGCTTCTGAAATCCAACCTTCTGTTGCGGTTTCACAGGATTTATCAGACACCATTCCCCTGGATGTTTCAACCCCTGCACGTGGAGCTGCTAGGCCTCCTCCAGCTATGTCTATTAAGGCCTTTGCCAGGGCAAAAGCAGCCAAAGCATCAAAACCTGTGCCTGCCAAGCTCCCCTCTCACAGGCCCAGCACCAGCTCCCATATGCTTTCTTTGGCTGAGGATCTCATCTCTTTAATTCGTGGAGCCCAGCCTCATCCAGACAGGGCCTCTCTCCTCCTCCAGAAAAGAGGCCTAGAGCAGAGCTCCCTGAGCCAGTATCCACAGATGATTCCTCTGATGACTCAGAACATACAGACCCTCCTGAGGCTTCTTATTCTCCTTACGAAGACTCTGATGCTGAGGAGTCCATCCCTTCAGCCTCTCCTCCTGAGGAATTTTCCTTTGGGGAAACCTTGCATGCTATGAGGGAACAATTTCTGTGGCAGGGCCAAGATTTCTCAGACTCTAGAAAAAGGCTTAGGACCTTTCTACATTTGCCACAGCATAGGCCCTTAGCTATACCTCCAGTTCTTTCTGTTGTTGATGATGCATTTACTGATGCTTGCACTGCTCCTGATTCTTTACCTCCGGCCCCTGCTAAGCCCGATCGGTACTACAGGGTCCCGGACACTCATCACCACTTATATAAGGCTCCTTTTTCAGATCCAGAGACTATCTCCCAGGGTCCTAAAGCTGTAGCAGCTACTTCTTCTAAAAACCCCCTCCCCTCTGAAAGGGAATCCAGGTCCTTAGAGAGATGGGGTAAAAAAGTTTACACCTCTGCTACTTTGTCAGCTAGAGCTTTGAACTGCCAATTTCATATGATTCAATATCAAGAGTTTATGCTTGACCAGTTAACTAAAAAGCTGTCCTCTGAAGAATCTTTAGATAAAAAGTATGTTCAAGAAATGGTACATAACATACAGCAGGTTAGTAACCATTCTTTAAAATGTGGCTATGATGCACTGGAGGCTTCCTTTAGATCAGCCATGACTGGCACAGTTATCAGGAGGCATGCATGGTTGAAAGAACAGGCATTACCAGACCATGTCAAATCAAAGCTTTTGGATGCACCTATGGACAAGGTCAATTTATTTGGTTCCCCTGCACAGCAGGTACTAAAAAAGATGGAAGAGAAAGCAAAATCTGTGCAAACAGTGAAAGATTTCTTACAAGTTCAACCTCCAAGGTTTAGCAGGAACTGGCCCTCCAAGAATTGGCCCTTTCCGGACTCCTCTAAGGCACAAAGAGGCAGGAATAGGCGCTCTAGAGGCAGAAACCAATCCAGGGGTGCCTACAGGGGTTGCCAGTGGCAGGGTAACAACCAACGAGGCACAGATACAGCCACCACCACTACAACAACTCAATCACAGTGACTTGGCGGTGGCACCGCCTACCAGGGAACAACTAGAAGCACCCTTAGGCGGAAAGCTAACCTTATTTTCAAGAAACTGGCACTGCATTACAAGAGAAAAATGGATTTTGCAAACTATAGACCAAGGTTACAGGTTCCATTTCCATACTCTACCAGCAAAGAGAGGAATGCCAACCCTACCTCCTACTCAAAGGGCAGAAGCTCTAAAACAAATATCTCAATTATTAAGAATGAGAGCTGTGGAAAAGGTACCATCTATGGAGCAAGGAAAGGGATTTTACTCAAGACTCTTCCTGGTACCAAGAAAAGAAAACAAATGGAGGCCTATTCTAGACCTGTCCGCTTTAAACACATTCCTCATTGTTCCAAAATTCAAAATGCTGACCCTACAGCAGCTTCTTCCCATGCTGGGCAAGGAGTCTTGGCTGGTAACTCTAGATCTCAAGGAGGCATACCTGCACGTCCCCATAAGACCAATTTGCAGAAGATACCTCAGATTTCTTGCAGGATCAGAGCATTATCAATTCTCAGCATTGCCCTTTGGCTTATCTACTGCACCCAGAGTGTTCACGAAATGCCTGGCATCAGTAATCGCTCATTGCAGACTTCAGGGATTCAAATCTATCCCTACCTGGACGACTGCCTGATACAAGCGGACAACAAAAACAAGCTAACAGAAGACTTACAAAGAGTCATCTACCTGCTGCAAGCCCTGGGATATACAGTCAATACAAAAAGTCAAGGCTGATTCCATCCCAAAGAATAACCTTTCTGGGTGCAGAACTGGACACATCAAAACAAATGGCATTTCTAACTGCAGAAAAGAAAGAGCAACTTCCTCTCTACTTCTTGACATTAACAAAGCAGAACCATCTAACTGCAAGAAAAGTGCTACAAGCTCTAGGCTTCATGGCATCCTGCATAATACTGGTCCCTCATGCCAGGCTGCATATGAGAAGGCTACAGTGGTACCTAAAGAATTTGTGGTCCCAGCACAAGCACAGCCTAGAAACCAAAATTCCAATGATCCCATGCCTGAAGCAAGAGTTCTTATGGTGGGCTCAGGCCTGCCAATCAAACACAGGATTGCCCTTCTGCAAAAGGCAACCAAGACAAACCATCACGACAGATGCCTCAGACCTTGGTTGGGGGGCACACATGCTGGACAAGTGCATTCAAGGCCTATGGACTCAAGACCAGCTGCATCTGCACATAAATCTAAAAGAAATGATGGCAGTAAAATTGGCAATCCAGGCATTCAGACCTTTTCTCCAAGAAGGCCAGACAACACCACAGTTATGTGGTACATCAACAAACAGGGAGGCACACACTCATACCCTCTATGCCGGCTGGCACTGGATCTATGGGATGTGGCTCTGAGCTACAACATTCAGTTACAGGCAATTTATGTACCATGGAAGGAAAACATTCTAGCAGACATATTAAGCAGAACTACAACAGATGCCCACGAATGGATGCTGCATCCGGACATCTTCAAAACCATCACAAGAAAATGGGGATTACCACAAATAGACTTGTTTGCATCCCCATTCAATCACCAGTTGAAGAAATTCTGCACGAGGACTTACCACCCACTTGCTTGGAAGGTGGACTCCCTATCTTTCAGTTGGAAAAGCCTGACAGCATACGCATTCCCTCCACTTCCTTTGATGCACAAGGTGCTTCTGAAGATCAAAGAGGAACGTCCGAGGATCATTCTGATAGCCCCAGACTGGCCAAGACAACATTGGTATCCACTGCCGAGGAGCATGTCCCGGGAACAAATATGGACACTGCCCCTGATCCCATTACTGCTAACACAGAACAACTAACAACATCCTGCATCCAAACCTAAAAACTCTGCAGCTAACTGCCTGGAGCATTACATAACAGCAATTAACCCAAATTTATCCCAAAGGATTAAGGACATAATCCTGGAGGCTCGTAGACCTTCAACCAGAAAGAATTATGCAGCAAAATGGAAAAGATATTTCATCTGGAGTATTGCAAAGGGGCAAGATGTGACACTGGTGAACATAGCCAACATCCTGGAGTACTTGGCGGAGCTCTTCCATACAGGCCTGTCCTATTCTTCCATCAAGATACATGCATCAGCTATTTCAGCAGAATACAGCTTGGATCCTCCTGTCTTCTCGCATCCTCTGCTCAGACAGTTTCTGAGAGGAATTAAAAATGTAAAACCTCCCAGGAAACCTCCATTGTCAGCATGGGACTTGAATTTTGTGCTAGAAAAACTGACTCTTCCTCCTTTCGAACCAGCAGCAACAGCAGAATTACAATACTTATCCTGGAAGACTGCTTTCCTGCTGGCAATAACTTCAGCAAGAAGGGTCTCTGAACTACAGGCATTAATGGCAGTGCAACCCTTCCTGATCTTCCATCAAGATAGAGTGTCCATGAGAACAAATCCTACATTTATGCCTAAGGTGGTATCCAGAGTCTCTTTAAATCAGGCTATCCACCTTCCTACTTTCTTCCCCAACCCACAGAACAGGGGAGAAAGGCTCTTACATACCTTGGATGTACACAGACAATTTTGCTACTACCTGGACAGGACAAAAAACAATAGAAAAACTGACCAGCTTCTGGTAGCATATGCAACAGGAAAGGAAGGAAAACTAATTTCTAAACAGACAATCTCCAAATGGATAGGAAATTGCATTAGATTTTGTTACTCCTACCATGGAAAGAAAACTCCAGAGAACATCAGGCCTCACTCCACAAGGGCTACAGCCACTACCACAGCTTTCTTACGAGGAGTGGCTACCAAGGACATTATAGAGGCTGCTACTTGGACCTCCGTGCATACATTTGCCAAGCATTACAACTTACCTCTATACTCTAGATCCCGTGCTGGTTTTGCCACTGCTGTTTTGCAAGGGATCCTAACTATACCATAATCTATTCTCATTTCCTCCTCCCCTAGTTTAGCTATGGTATTCTACCCATTTGTAAAGACTGCAGATGCATCCTTGAAGGACATAGTACAGTTTTGTACCTACCATAAAGTAGATGTCCGAGAGGAATGCATCTGCAGTCAGGATTACCCACCCTCCTTCCCCTCTGAGGTACTCCTAGGGTATTTGCCAATCTTCAGCTAGCTTGGGGTGGATCCATTATGGTGTATTTGTTTGTATATATGTACATACATGCTTATTTTGTGTGTTTGCTCTCTACTATTTGGAATCTTTGGTATTTATCCAAATTTAGCCATCCAAGAGGGCACCTGGCATCTGGGGCAAGAAACACTGAGGAAAATGGCGTCGGCTGATGCCTTTATACCCGAATAACTGCCGCAATGACGTCGGGTGGAGTGCGACACCAGCCGAAGCCAGACCCAGACTTTGGAATCTGGCCAACCGAAGGGCTGCCTGACGACAGGACAACCCATTTGTAAAGACTGCAGATGCATTCCTCTCGGACATCTACATTTATGGTAGGTACAAAACTGTACTTTACCTTCTCCTCCTGTCTGGTCTTGCCAGTCCTATGTTGAGAGAGCTCAGCCTCCAGTTTGGCCGTATAGTTGCATCTCTCGCATGTATTTGTGTTTTGTGGGAGAAGGAGAGGGTTGTCTGTGTACATGAGGCAATTGTAACATTGCCTCAATATTCCCAGGTTCACCAGCTGAGCAGGAGAGGACACTAGCAACTGATCCCTCGACATGCTAGAAGGAATAGATAAAACTTACAAAAGACTCCGGGGGATGTGGGTTCTAGGCTGGTGGGGTACTATCTATAATAAAGTGCTTTATCAAGGTGAAAGTACTGTAGGAGCAAGTGCTAGGCTTAACAGATAGAGAATAGTCTACTTGGGAATCAAGTAGAGATTAACTTTTTAGTTTTAGGATACGCTGGTTAGATCAGCAGTACAGTTCGAGGAAGATAGTTTTAAGGGAAAATTTGAAGAGTGGAATTTTGGTAGCCCAAATAGTTTGACCTTGTTTAACCGCCGCTGCTCTTGTGTGCAACAGTGGCAACTCCGCGCTAACGCGCGTTTAGCGTGTTTTATATCAGGGGGCTGAAAAAAGCTAGGAACTGGCCCAAAACAACCAATGGACTACAAGTTACTGGCTGAAACCTCACAAAACTGGACCAACAGGTAGCTCAATGCTTCCCACTCCCACTGGTAAGCAAGGAAACTTCCTCCTTTCCAAATTAGGCAAAGAATCAGTAACAGGAACTACAACAAAAGTCCAGGGATCAGCAACTCTGAAACTGGACTACTCTAGCTCAGTAAGGAGGGAAAACAAGAGATATATTTTTTTTTTTCCAGAAAAGGAGAAACAGAACAGTAGACACTATAAATGCTATAAATCGGCTATCGCACTTTAGTGTGTAGCCTACAGAAACAATTTGCAACAATTACAGATTAAAAAGTAACAATTTGAGATTTCAAGTGCAATAACAATATATATGCAGAAAAACAATTTCAGTATATCAGCAAAGCAGGCGAAATACAGTCGCTAGGTAATTAGAAGTGGGAAAGCCACAAAAAATATACTTAAATCAGGTAAAGTCGCTTTTTTAGCTCTCTGAAGCTTGGATCACTCTGCTGGTCACCACGAGGATCTGTGCTGAGTAGGTACAAGCTGGAAAACGCGCGTTTAGCGTGTTTTATATCAGTGGGCTGAAAAAAGCTAGGAACTGGCCCAAAACGACCAATGGACTACAAGTTACTGGCTGAAACCTCACAAAACCAGACCAACAGGTAGCTCAATGCTTCCCACTCCCACTGGTAAGCAAGGAAACTTCCTCCTTTCCAAATTAGGCAAAGAATCAGTAATAGGAACTACAACAAAAGTCCAGGGATCAGCAACTCTGAAACTGGACTACTCTAGCTCAGTAAGGCGGGAAAACAAGAGATATTTTTTTTTTTTCAGAAAACAAGGAGAAACAGAACAGTAGACACTATAAATGCTATAAATCGGCTATCACACTTTAGTGTGTAGCCTACAGAAACAATTTGCAACAATTACAGATTAAAAAGTAACAATTTGAGATTTCAAGTGCAATAACAATATATATGCAGAAAAACAATTTCAATATATCAGCAAAGCAGGCGAAATACAGTCGCTAGGTAATTAGAAGTGGGAAAGCCACAAAAATATACTTAAATCAGGTAAAGTCACTTTTTTAGCTCTCTGAAGCTTGGATCACTCCGCTGGCCACCACGAGGATCTGTGCTGAGTAGGTACTGAACCGCTAATGCCATTTACCACAGATGCTTCAACCCTAGGTTGGGGAGCATTGTTTAGGGTGAGCAGTCAAAGTTGGAGGCTTATCTGTGCATAAATGTCCTAGAGATGAGGACAATTTTTCTGAATTTCCAGAGTCTTCAGGATTCTCTTCCACAGGGATCAATAGCCATACACTGATAATATGACAATAATATGACATATTAGCAAACAAGGAGAAATCATTCCTTTGCTCTTTGTCTAGAGGTGAGACTTTTGGAGGGGTCTTGTTCTGGAAACACTTTCTAATAACAGCCCACATAGATGACGTCAGCTCTCTGGCAGATGTGCCGAGTAGGTGATTGCTGATACCACAAGTGATCCCTCATCTGATTTGTGGTGACATTTCTCTTCCACCGATGGGGAAGTCTTGCTATGATATTTTAATTAGCCTGATGATTGTCAAGTGACTTCTTTCACTATTTCCACACCTCAACAGTGACCCAGAGGACACCTTATTCCATCAGTGGTCACCCAATCTAGGTGTCTTATCTCCCTCAAACCTTATCCATACGTTTATGGAGAAAATCCAGACAAGTATGGCCAGAGTTATTCTCATACCCAATAATCTCAGCAGGAGTGGTTCCCTTTGATATGTCCTCATTTCCTGAAAAATCTCAAAGGCCGAGACCTTTAGTAAGCCTCACCCAGACCTTCATGTCCTCGAACTTATCCCATGATAACTCCACTTCTGTTGATGGCTGGAAACCTTTCTTACCATAATTTGGTAGGTCATATTCAGTTGTCTGCCTAGAAGCCTAAAAACCGGGAACATTGCAAAGATAATGTGCAAAGGTAAATTGACAAGTTTTGTAGGGTGGGAAATGATAGGGACTGGACTCATTTTCTTCTCAGATCACAGTAGTTTTCAAAGTAGGATATGCATTTTCCTTTTCTCAGAGTTCATATGACGACTATTTCTGGTTTACCTAGCTTCACTTAAGTTTGCAAAAAATTTCTCAAGGGAGCCTTTCTCCTTAAACCTCAAGTGAAGGAGCATTTTCCTCTACCAGTCTAGTATTGTATGTTGGAACAGCTGATAAGCCCCTCACCCCACCATTTGAAAAGTCTCCTTGGATGGAGTTGAAGTTTCTCTTCTGGACAACATTCCTTTTATTGGCCAATACATTAGCCAGGTGTATTTCTTAAATGTAGGTGTTCCAAATTAAGTTCACCATACATAGTGTTTCATAAGGAGAGTGACAGTGGTGTACTGCTCAGCAACCCATCCTTTATGCCTAACATGGCTACAGAGTACAGCAGTACTAACAAAACCATTAATTTGCCTGTTGTCTTCTCTAACTATTTGAAGAATTAGAAATGTTCTGTCTATTGCTTGAACCTTAACCATACTAAGGAATTCAGAAAGGACTCTCTTTTTTGTATCCTTTGCTTCCCATAAACTTCATACTGAAGTTTAAAAAGTAAATTTGACAAGATGGCCATCTTAAACTGCATTAAATGTGTTTATGTGAAGTACAACTGATCTCTTCCATGTGTACCTAAAGTGCATTTCATCAGAGCAGTATCCATCTATTAAACATTTATTTCATATTGCTTCCATAAATTACATTAGTGCAGTTGCTTCGTGGACATTTCTGGGCCCCTGCATGAAACAGTACAAGCTAGATGGAATCTTCAGATCTCATTCCGCCTTTGGAGCTGACATCTTTCAAGATATCTTTCCTGAAAACACCCAGGTTGATAACTGCAAATTGTATCTTGACAATAGAGGAGATTGAACTAGGCCATGACAGACACAAAAGTTATGTACTTGCTATAAAAATAGATCATATAGTCATGGTTTGCAGTTCTTGCCCACTTTCCCCATCCTGGCAGAGAGGAGTAAAGAACAAATAGCTTTGGTGAATGTTGAGATTGCTGAGTTTGCTAAGAGCTGTTAGTTTTTATTTCATAAATGTGCATCACTTGATCACTGCCTTGGCTAAGTGGGTTATATCCTGCTAATGATATAACTGCTGGCCAGCTTCCAAAGCCTGAGGGCACCTTTCACATGCTGATACTGTTGCCAGCTCAAGCAGAGGTGTAGAAAGAATGGTTTGGGCACCAAGGCCTATTGAGCTTTCTTGCCATCAAAGAGCACTCCTGTTGTGGGCTCTTTAATGATTAGTGATCAGCTAATTCATCCATTGCTGTGCAGATAAGTTCCTTTTGGGGAAAAGAGCTTACACGTCTTATTTTTTGACAAAGTTAACTTTTCCTGTAAAAAGTATTAATTTTTAAGCTAGGAAAATGTGATCCTTTACATTTCATTCATCTGATCCAACTGCTTGGTCTTGAAGCTGCTGGTCAGATCAGTGCCCACAAAACTTGAGCATATCAAACCTTTCATTCCTACAATGCACATGTCTCTCTTCTGCTGATTTACCTCAGATCAAGTTTGCCTCCATTGGGTAAAGATGTGATACCTCTACCGAAGCAAATTGCTACATTAAACTTTACTTTTGTGGATTTAAAATATTTAACTTAGTGGTTTTCTTTTTATTAGGATAATCATTGGTGCTTTGTCAACATTAATTGGTCAAAGTCCCATGATTCTTTTCATTTATTCAGCTGCTAAAATTCTGTATTTTCATGACCTAATGCTTGTCTCCTTTACTTTGCTGTTTTTAGGGGAATAGTAGTCTAAGGTTGTCCATCCTCAGATGTACCTTAATTTTTTTAGTAAATGTTTCTAACTTTGATCACAATTTTGTTTTCCCCTAGGTGTCTGTGTGTGTATGTTGGTGTCTTTTCACATTTAAAAAATATGGAAGATAAAGGACAAAATTTCAAAAAGTGCACAGAATGTGGGCACAAGATCTCCTCATAAGATGGGCACAAATGCTGCATGTATTGTCCCTGCTGATATTTCGACCTCTGCACCAAGGTTAATGGATCAGTCAAGCTCTGTGTCCTTCCTTAGATCTCTGTTGCGATATTCCAGTACTTGTGGGGCTGTCCTGCTGAGGCTAAACTGACATGCTGCTGAGATACCAACACCAACACAACTAAATGCTCTGTATATCTAGCATATGACAATATGACAGCCCATGGGTGTAGAGGTGCATCTGCAGGCATATGATCATAGGATTCCCAGACTGTCTTGCTGCCAGTCCTTTCGCAAAATCATAGGATTGTAGGAGGTTACTAGGCTATTGGCCCTGAGGCCCTTATAAGCCTAGCCAAGAGTTTAGCCCATGTTTAGACAAATCAGCACCCAATGCCCCTGTCCAGCAGGAGCATGGGTGGAATCCCAGGGGTATATTTTCTGTTTCCCATCCAGTTATCCAGGTTGCACTTAAAAAGGGATAAAGAGGTACTCTGCTTGATGTGGAGAGGGAGTCTATTCCATAGATGGAGTCTCTGGGACACAAATCTGTCCCGCCAACAAGTCCTGTTGATGTCACAGACCAGGTTGAGACCATGTGTGTAGGTTTCTCGAGTGTAGCTTGACTTGTGGATATGCAACAGTCCCATCAAGGTGGGGTCTATGATCGCCTTGTTTGCCAGGCAGAGGTCACCTCTGAGGAGTCTGTATGAAACTGAGTACAGGGATAGGGCTTTTAGCCTATCTGTGTATGGTAGATGTTTGAGGCCCCTGATTCTCTTGGTGAGGAACCTCCGTGGTCTCTCCAGCTGCTGCATGTGCTTTGCGAGGTATATGTCGAAAGGAGAATTGGACTCGATGATGGGCCTTATAAGGGAAGAATACAGGGATGTTATGACCTCCTTGTTCCTGGATGAGATACATTGTTTATGAGATGGGCCATGTAGATGGCTTTCCTTACCATGGAAGCAACATAGAAACATGGTGGTCAAAAGTCAGGTTGCTATCAACCTGGGTGCCCAAATCTGTCATGACTGATTGCGTGCTTAGGACGTCATTAATGTGATAATTTGTGGGGGCATCACTGTCCCCAAAGGGGATGATGATGCATTGTTTGGTGTTAAGCTTGAGGCCATGTTTCTGACACCAGTCATTTGTCTGAGTGAGACCCTCTTGGAGGATATCCACATCACTAGGGAAATTGATGACAGCACCCAGCTTGCAGTCGTCTGCAAACTTGGTCAGCCATAGCCCACTGGTTTTGGCCTGCACCTCAAAAAAGTATATCCCAAACAGTAGAGGCCCCAAGACCGAACTCTGGGGTATGCCGCTTGATGTTCTTTGTGTTTCACTGTTGCAGTCATCACATTCGGGTTATCTGTTGCAGTAGCCCTCAGTCGGCCTGATTAACAAAGTCTTGGGTCCTGTGTTAGTTGCTGTCCCTTCTTCCGTGACGTCAGGTCATCAGGGGTATAAAACATGCAGCTGACGCCATTATCCCACTCTTTCTTGCCATGCAGTGCTCGAAGCAGAAGCAGTTCGCAAGTGCCGGTCGCCCGACTCCTGAAATTTTCATTTTCGAGTTTCAGAACCAAAGTCTTAAACTAAAAGCTAAGTACCCCATTGGGGAAACTTTTTCTTGCTCTAAACCGATGTCAGTAAAAGTAAATAATTGCATTACTTGTGGAAAGCAAATACCTCATAAAGATTTTCATTTGTACTGTATTCCTTGCCTAGGCCCTGACCACGATGTACCTTGCTGTCGGTTTTGTGCCTTATTTAAACCACGAACTATCCGTCGTCTATATATTTTTGCTTCTAAATATTTTGGTGCTCTGTTCAATTATCCTGATATGTCTTCGGTAAGCCATCCGATTACCGACATTCTGAAAAAACACAAAGATAAAGACAGAGACAAGCCGCCTAGGTCCAAAGCTGTCGATGACGCTTCTAAGCCAGTCGCCAGTTCTCCGGTACTCAGTGAGGTGCTTTTGCAGCCCCTGATATCTGCTACTTCAGATTCGCAGGCCTCTACAGAGATCCATTCGGAGTCCGGTATGCCATGAGATGCTTCAACTGTGGAACCAGGGATGTCTCTACCTTGGATGGGTCCGGAGCTGCTGTGCAGGCACCGACTTCTGAGGGTGTATTCAGGCCTACCGACTTGTGTATTAAACTGACGCCATCTTCTTCAAGGTCTAAAACTCAAACCATGCCTAGAAAACTGATGCCCAGACGGCATGGTCAGGCCTTTATGCCTAAAAAACAAATGATAAGAATGACTGAAGACCTTATTACTTTAATCAGGGGAAGCCAGCCTTCCCCCTCTAAGAAACTTAGGACTGAGTTTGCTTATGATACTTCTGACCAGGATTCTGAATTTTCTGTTTCCTCAGAAGACCAGGATTTACCCTTATCTACCTATGAGGATTCTGATGCTGAGCTCTATTCCCTCTGCTCCACCCCCCAGAGTATTTCTCTTTTGGTGAAACTTTGCATACTCTCAGGGAGCATGTTCGTTGGGAAAGTTGGGATTTCTCTGATTCTAAAAAGAGGCTTAGGGATTTCTTACTCCTGCCCCAGCACAGGCCTTTATCCATACCTCCTGTACATTGTTGACCATGCCTTTTCGGACTCTAGCTTGGCCCCTGATCCCAGAAATCCTGATAGATGTTACAGGGTCCCTGACTCTCACAAGTTCCTTTTTAAAAATCCTACTGTGGATCCTGAGGCCATTTCACAGGGACCCAAGGGCATTAAAGCTACTACTGCCAAAAATCCTACCCCCTCTGATAGAGACTCCAGAATGCTGGATATATGGGGTAAGAAGGTATACACTTCTGCTACTTTGGCCATTAGGGCCTTAAACTGCCAGTTTCATATGTTAAAGTATCAGTAGCATATTATTGGATTGCTTAAACAGAAAATGATGTTGATTCCTGATTGTGCTGAAAATAAGGATTTACTGCATTCCGCTGAACAAGTTGGAAAACATACTTTGCAATGTCGTTTTGTTTCACTAGAGGCATCTTGCAGGGCTGTAGTAACTGATGCTTGGCTTATGGAGCAATCTTTGCCAAATCATGTTAAAGCAAAATTACTGGATGCTCCCTTAAACCAGGACCACCTCTTTGGCAACAAGGCAGAAGAAGTTCTTAAAAAGATGGAGGAAAAAGCTAAATCTATGCAAACTGTTAAATATTTTTTACAAGTACAACCTCCAAGGTGTAGTAGGCATTGGCCTTCCAAGAGTTGGTCCTTTCCTGCCTCTTCCAGACCTTCTCAGTCCAAACCCAGGTCCAGCAGAGCTCCCAGGCTTCATTCCCAGGGCACGCACAGGACTAAGCAGTGGGGGGGCCTCCACTTCCAAATCTGGGAGTAATAAAACTCCCCCTATGGTAAACTGTCTCATTGACTTCTTTTTAAAACTTCCAAGCACTTCTCAACTAACTGCCCCTTTGGGGGGAAAGATTGCTCTTCATGCAAAGAACTGGGAACTCATTACACAGGACAAATGGGTTTTAAATATAGTGTCCCAGGGATACAGATTTCACTTCCACATGTTAACAACACCAAGCGGGTGGCCATATCTTCCAAATCAGTGGGCAGAGGCCCAAAAGCAAGTACTTTCTCTCAGGTATGGGGGCTATACAATTGGTACCAGAAGAGGAAACGGGACAAGGTTTCTACTCGAGACTTTTCCTGGTGCCAAGAAAGGACAGTTCATGCTGTCCTATCCTGGACCTGTCTAAACCTTTTTGGTAATTCCAAAATAGTTGCTCCCTATGCTAGGCCAAGATGCCTGGTTGGCAACACTAGATTTAAAGGAAGCATACCTGCACATCCCAGTCAGGGAATCTTGCAGAAGATACCTACGCTTCAAAGCAGGCTACACGCACTATCAGTTCTCTGCACTGCCCTTTGGCTTATCTACTGCGCCCAGGGTATTCACAAAGTGCCTAGCTCCAGTCATTGCATTTTGCAGGCAAAGAAATATTGAAATATACCCATACCTGGACGATTGTCTAATTCAGGCAGAAAGCCTGGACATACTTTTGAATCATCTGGCCTTTGTACAAAGGGTGCTAACTTGTCTGAGGTACACCATAAACGAAAAGAAATCACACCTGGTACCCTGTCAACAAATTATATTCCTGGGAGCGAGCTTGAATACAACTTCCCAGATGGCTTTCCTCATGTCAGAAAAACAAATTCATTTGACAAACTACTTCAAACAAGTGGCCACAAAAACCCTGCTATCTGCAAGGCAAATATTACAAGCATTAGGGTCCATGGCCTCCTGCATTCTTCTATTTCCATATGCAAGACTGCATATGAGGAAACTACAATAGTATCTAAAAAGCCTATGGTGTCAACATTCTCAGGATCTAGAAGCAATGATTCCTATCAAATGCACCTGCTTATCGATCAAAAAGAAATGTTAGCTGTACAGAATGCACTGACAGCTTTCAAGGACCACATTCTTCCTGGACAATTAATGGTAAAGACTGACAACAACACTGTTATGTGGTACATAAACAGGGGGAGTACACATTCTTACCCCCCCCCCTGCATACTAGCCATGGCATTGTGGAACACAGCCCTGAGCTACCAAGTGCATCTACAAGCTCAATTCCTGCCAGGAGAACTAAGCACACTGGCAGACGAACTAAGCAGAAACCTCACAGAACCACGAGTGGAAACTGGAATGAAGGATTTTCAACATGTTGACAAGCAAATGGGGGAGCCCAGATATAGACCTGTTTGCCTCCTCCCAGAACTATCAATTGGACAAATTTTGCATGAGGACTCCCCACAAGCAAGCCTGGAAAGTGGATGCTTTGTCCTTCAGCTGGAAAAACCTATCAGTTTATGCCTTTCCTCCTCTGCCTCTGCTCTCTAAAGTACTACTAAAGATCTAACAAGACAAACCAAGGACAATTTTGATTGCATCAGACTGGCCACACCAACACTGTTACCCCCTCTTGCGCAGTGTGTCACTGTTGGCCCCATTGTACCTGCCTCAGACTCCTACCCTATTGTCTCAGCAGGAGAACCAGATCCTGCACCCTCAGCTTCACAAACTGAACCTAGCAGCTTGGCTAATTACCTAACCTCTCCTTTACCATCCCTCAGTAAACCAGTGATGGATATCATTTTAGAGGCAAGGAGGCCTAGTACTAGAAAATCTTATGCTGAAAAATGGAAAAGATTATGTGCCTGGAACCAATCTCAAGGGATGAGCACAGCAGTGCCCAGTTTACCTCAGATTTTACAATACTTAACCGAGATGCTTCACAAGGGCCTGGCTTTCTCCTCCATCAAAATCCAGACCTCAGCTATTTCAGTTCATTATAACACAGAACCTCCCCTCTTCTCTCATCCACTGCTCAAGCAGTTCCTTAGAGGGGCCAAAGGTTTATGACCACTCAGGAGAGTTCCAACTCCAGCCTGAGACCATAACTTTGTATTGGAGAAACTCACTCTTCCTCCTTTCGAGCCAGCTGCTACTGCAAACTTAAAATTCCTTTCTTGGAAAACAGCTTTCCTTTTAGCAATCACTTCAGCAAGAAAGGGTATCTGAATTACAGTCCTTTGTGGCAGTGGAGCCTTTCATCATCTTTCATGCCGACAGGGTGTCCCTCAGGACCAGCCCCTCCTTCATGCCCAAGGTGGTATCCAGTGTGGCCCTTAATCAGTCCATTCATTTGCCAACCTTCTTTCCTAATCCACAGAACAAAGGGGAATGGATACTGTACTCCTTAGATGTGCACAGACAACTTAGATTCTACTTGGACAGGACTAAACCTCAAAGGAAATCTGAACAACTGCTCATGGCATTTGCTGCAGGGGCAGAGGGGAAGGCTATTTCAAAGCAAACCATTTCCAAATGAATAGGCCATTGCATTAATTTCTGCTACAAGCACCATGGAATATCCCACAGGGGATCAGACCCCACTCAACCAGGGCTGCATCTACCTCTACAGCCTTTCTCAGAGGCGTCCCTACCAGGGACATCCTAGAAGCTGCTACCTGGAGTTTTGTACATACTTTCACCAAGCATTACCATCTGCCAGTTTTCTCTAAATCCAGAACTGGTATTGCCACTGCAGACTTGCATGGCCTTATGGCTGGTCCTAATGCTATGTAAATTCCTCCTCCCATCCCTAGCTTTGGGAATCTACCCAAATGTGATGACTGCAATGGTGAAACATGAAGAACATAGTACAGTTGTGTACACTTACCATAAATGTAGATGTTCGAGTATATTCACTGTTGCAGTCCTGGTTACCCTCCCTCCAGCCCCCTTACTTCTTTTGTCTATATCTCTACTCTCCTTTACTATGCTCATAAAGCTTTTTGGTATATTTGCTTTATTGTTGGAGGTATATCCTTGTTTATTTATAGATTTAATTGCTTCCCATTAGGGATCACCTGCCATGTGGGGCAAGAAAAACTGATGTAATGGCATCGGCTGCATGTTTTATACCCCTGATGACCTGATTTCATGGAAGAAGGGACAGCAACTGACGCAGGACCCAAGACTTTGTTAATCAGGCCGACTGAGGGATACTTCAAGCAGATAACCCGAATGTGATGACTGCAACAGTGAATACACTCGAACATCTACATTTATGGTAAGTGTACACAACTGTACTTTACGGGTCTACTGCTTGACGTGGCTTCCCCTATTTTGACTATGTGGGTTGCATCAGTCATCCAGTTTGCTACCCATCTGATAACATATGGATCGATGCCTAGTTGAGAGAGTTTATTATGCCCGAGTGGAGAATAGTGTCACAGGCTTTGGCCAGGTCAAGGTAAGTGGTATGCACAGTCTTTCCCTCATCCATGGCTTTGGTGACTGTCTCAAAGAACTCGACCAAATTTAGCAGACATGACCTACCCCGACAAAGCCAAACTGTGTGGGATCAAGTGTGTGGAGGTGCCTATGTCCTTGTTAATGAGGTCCATGATCTGTTCCATGGCCTTGCAGATCAGGCTAGTTAGGCTGATGAGTCTATAATTTCCTGGATCAGTGGACGCTCCACCTTTGTGTAAAGGGATGACAGTTGCTGTCCTCCACTCAGGTGGGATGAAGCCAGTACTCAGGCCTTGGTTGAATAGGTGCCTAATGGTGCTGCAAGTTCCTGCCTGAGTTCACTTAGGATGCAGCCTGGGATGTTATCGGGTCCTATGGAGTCTGTCTGTTTTGCCTTTGAGATAGTAGTGATGACCTGTTGCCTACATATAAGAGGGAAGGAGGCAGGTACTGGGGATGACCTGATTTACTGATGGGACAGAGGGGTAAGGTTTTCGCTGAATCTGTCAGCCAGCAAATTTGCTATATCTACAACATTTGTGTATGTGGTGTCTTTGACTAATCTGGGTGCTTCCTTTGAGGTTGCGGATATATGTGAAGAAGGCCTTGTGATTGTCTCTAGCAGATGTAGCCAATTTGGACTCTAAGTTTGCTTTGGAGGATTTCACTAGTGATTTTATTTGCTTGTTCAGGCTAAGGAGACATTGCTTCCAATTGGGCACCTGCATCTTCCTGGTCTTGGACAGCAATTTTTTTTTCTTTTGTTAGAGTTTATTTATTGCAGATGTCCACCAGACAGGCTTACTCTTCCTTACAGAGGATGATTTTAGCCCTGTCTGGTAGTCCTCATTCCATGCATGTATATAAATGCTTGTATAGTGCTTTGGTGTAGTTTTGGATATTGGTGCAAGTTCCTACAGAGGGGTAGGGGGCTGTGAAGCTGTTTATACCATCCCTCAGGAGGCTGTAATCAGCTTTGGAGAAGTTTTTATGTCTGATCCTAGCTAGAAGGGGGTTGGGGGGAGATGGTGACTTCAAAAGTGACTGCTTTGTGGTCTGATGTTACCAGGGAGGGTGATATTATAGGGATGCTGCAGTGGTTACTCATGTTGGCTTTAATACTAGGTCCAAGATATTATCACCCCTTGTGGGGGTATCAACTAGCTGTTCCAAGGCATTTGCATTGACAAAATCAAGGAATCTCTGGGCATTTGTATTCTGGCATGTGTAGTTCTTCCAGTCTATGTGTGGGAAGTTAGTCACCCAGGATCAGAGTAAGGGATTGAATCTTGATTGATTCAAACAGGTCCAAATAGGCAGATTGGGCATCTTGAGTCAGATTTGGGAGCTGGTAGCTAGCTATGATTTGAATAGGAGTCTTGTCAATGGTTAACTGCACCTGGAATGTCTCCTGTGTCATACCATTTGACCAGCCTGGAGGTGTGTATGTCTTTGATGTATACTGAAACTCCACCTCCTTTGGCTTTACTGCCCACAGTTTGTGGTCTGAATGTATGATAGGATGAGTAACCAGGTAAGGCTGGGTTGCTGTCCGCAGCCTTAAACCAGGTTTCTGTGACTGCACAGATGTCAGCATTTTCCAGGGTTAGGAATGCTTGCAATGAGTGCAGTTTCATGTTTCGACTCCTGGCGTTTAGCAGCATGACCTTTAATTTGTGTTTTGTTGAAATTTCTATGTTGGTAGTTTTAACCTTATCACTTTTCCTAAAAAAGGCGCAATAGGGGAGGCAATAGCCTTTGCCTGAAGCCAAAGTGAGACATGCAGGCCATTTCTGACAAAGTATTGTGGTCTGTCGATCTTATCTTTCCAGGCTGTCAAGTACTGGATCCCCCTGGAATGACATCAGAAACTAAGCCAATTGTTAAAGTCCATCATTTTCTGTTTGTATTGGAGCCATGCTTCTCAAGGCTAGGGACATACCTGCCTGAGACACACAATCAGCGAGCTCAGTCAAGTCTTTCTTCATATAGTCCAGAGAGGTACATCTCTAGTTATTCATGCCAACATGGACTATGACAGAGTCATAACAGTACCTGTTGTTGAGAGACTTGAGTGCGTGTGTGATATGGTGGATTCTGGCACCTGACAGACAACTAACCATGACTTTCTCCTTATCCAGCCTGGTGAGAGAGGCACATCTGTGTGTCTCACAGTGGAGTCTCCTATGACTAATATGTTGGATTTATGGTGAATCCTTAGTGGTTGTGAGGCACAGGTGTGTGGGTTATGCGTGGTATGTGGTGTGGAGGGCTGTGGAGATCACATGTGTTTTTGGCAAGAGGTCTCCATTGTTTGGGTAGGTTTGTGGTGAACCTCCGCAAATGTAGGTGTGTGTTGTGTAGGTGTGGGTGGTGGTTGAGGTGTAGTGATTGTGTTGACAATCTTTTCAGTGCCAGATATACTTGCTTGAGGGGGAGAGCGCTAGGACTCTAGGTTCCTAATGTAATCGCATCTCTCACAGATTGTGTTCCTAGGTGGTGGTAGTAGATGGTTGTCCGTGTACATGAGGCAGTTGCTACACTGTCTCAGGATGCCCGTATCAACCATACTGGCAGGAGAAACTGTAGGAAACTGTCCATCCATATTTGTTAGAATCTGAGGGAGAAAGGCCAGGGAGAGCCAAGGGGTGGGCCTAAAGCTCAAATGCTTAAACCAAAACTATGAGCTTAGAATAACAATTAATTTACACAGGCTATAAACCCCAGCAGTAATAAATGCAACAGAAAAAATGCAGTTGAACACTTTAGAGAACATGCAGCAAGTAGCAAGAAAAAGCAAAGCAAGATGAAGTAACAGAGTAGAAGGAAGAAACACAAATTAGAAAAATATAAGCAGCTGAATAAGGTATCTTAAGTAAAAAGGGAGAAGAGAGCAGGAATAGAAGATAATTCATGGTTAAGGGACCGAGGGGTTTGGCCTTCCCAAATGATCTCTGTATTAGGTCGAATGAGCTAAGATGCAACTAGGAGGAGTGTCCCAGATCAAATTTACAGTAGGGGCGGGCAACTGCAAAAGCCACCAACTATGAGAACAGAACAGCAATAGGGTGGGGGAGATCAGTTTCAACACAGATCAGAAAACCATGCCAGCAAATATATAAATAATTCAGTCAAGCAAGGTCAAGATGGTGCAGAACTCTGAACAGTTAGTGCCAAAAATATACTTATTAGCTCTATATTTCCAGATTGTTTGAGAAGCACTTTCATTCAGAACACAAGGAGATTCTAGCAAGCAAAAGCTTCATTAACGTGTCTGAATGCCACATTATTGTGCCGCTACCACTGCCTAGACTTGGTTAGGTAAGTGCCCCATTGAGGAATTTTTTTCATAAAGATTTGTTTGTCAGGTAAGAGAGGGAAATGCAGCTGTATGAGGCACATTCCTTATAAAGACCTCCACTCTGTGTTTGTTTTCCTTAGGTCTGCATGATTATTCTAAGAGTAAAATTTGCCATTCATTCATTCCTAAAACCATTAAAATCTGGTTAGCTTCCATGAATACCCAATAGAAACCAGGTATCTGAAGACTCTTAAACATGGCAAACCCTCGGCCTCATGCATCCAGCTCAAACCCAAGAAGTACAGTATATTGAAACTGGATACTTCTGCTGCCCAGTTCAACTTATTTGAAGCAATTGAGCTACAATAAGAATCTGCAGTACATCTGAACCTCTCTGACACCTATTACTGCAACACCACCTGAGCAGGTAGGGCATTCCTCACTCGTATGTCCAAGACTACTCTCTTCCCACTGTGGGAGTGAGGGACAACCCAGGGTGGTTATTTCTGAGGAACCAGAGAGCACACCTCAAACCATAGTCAGAGCAGAGGTACCTGACTTCTCTTATCAAGGTCAGACAAGGTTCCACAACACTGCTTTTTGTTCAAGTGTACTTTCCAGTGAAGAAGAAGCAAAAAATAAAACATCTCTCCTCAGCAGATGTCACATAAGGAGGGATGGCTGGGTTTTTCTCAGTGCTTGTATATAAAACCATGTCATCCTTGAATCCTCCTTCCTTCCCGTCTTTGCCTTTCCTCCTGCTTTGAAAAGGCAGCACAAATCTTCAGAGGAGAAATTGGATTCAGATGAAGATTTGCTGGCTTATTCCTCTAAAATACATCATCCAGGACAACTGGCCTCAGATGATGATGAGGATTCGTTGTCACCAGATTCCCCACTGTAAAATATGTACTTTGGGGAAATCATCTCCAAAATGATGCAACATTTTGAATGCGACATTAAACAGGTCTCCGATATAAAGAAAAGGTACTATGAATTATTGAAAGTAGGGTCCCCTAAGACTTAATTTGTGCCCCCGACCTGGAAGCATTTTTGGATGCTTTTGCTTTTACATCCTCTATCCTAGACTGGTAGCCACCTGCACCTAAGAAACTACACAGATTCTGCAAAGTGCCTAAGGACATGAAATTCTTGTACAACAGTCTGGTATCTGACCCCTCAGCTCTCTCTCTATGTATCCGCCCCTATAAATTCACCAAACTCATCCCGGCATCTAGCATGCTGCCATCTGATAGAAACAGTAGGGCCATGGAAAGGTATGGCAAAAAAGTCTATACCTCTGCCACCCTGGCACTTGTTTGCCATAAACTAGCAAACACAAATGACTAAATATTTATTATCCATTTTGGGAAACCTGATTAAAATTTTGGCTAACTTTGAGGGTTCTGGATAATGCCATCCAAGTATTCAAGGAGCCCCATTAAATGCAGCAGAGACTTCCTCCAGGGTTGTGGCCACCAGTTTGGCCATCTGCAGGTTTGCTTGGCTTTATCTTCAGACCTTCCCTGAATATGTTAAGTCCAAGCCTTTGGACTGCTGTCTACATAGGGACCTCCTCTTTGACCTTTCTGCGGAAATGTTTAAAACCCTGCAGGAGAAAAGCAAAGTCATGATGCATTGGTCCCTAGATTATTTATTCAATTTGCTAACTGGGGTAGTGTAATCCAAATGGACCTATTTCAGTCTTAGCCCAGAAAAATTATAAATGACCGTAGACAAGAAAGCTAACAAGAAATATGAATGCAAACAAAATGTGTGTGGATAGCAATAAGTCAGTAACAGTAATAAAGTAGTACAGAGGGCAATAGGAAGGGATGGTTATAGTAAGAAGGAAAGAAGAGATTTAAATAGTGAAGAGATAGTGCCAAGTGTCAAAGATAAAACTAATGGAAGGGCACACAGACATTTAACGATACATAATATATACAATGTGGAATAGATGCTGCATGTAGAGACAAATGTGCCTGACTGGTGGAAAGAGTGGGGGGATAAGGTGATGTGTCGAGAGGATCCCAAAGGAACCATCTGTCCTTTGTTCATAAAGAGCAAAATCCCCTCATATGGGTTAAAAAAAACATAGGAGGATATCAAGAGAAACCTCAGCGGGATTCCAAACTTTGAAAAATCAGCCTTCCTTTTAAGTCTGGTTCTAATAGATTATCTTTTGCCTCATCCCTGCCGCCTTGGTCCACACATTCTGAATCTGTCCCTCCCTGCTAGGGAATGCATTACTTCTTACAGCTGGGTCTTGTCCATCAAATATAACAGTTACATAATTTCTTGAAAAGACCTTCCCTCTAATGGGATTTCTTTCCACCCCTGCAAATGTCAACTCATTCCCAGCAGTGTAGGACCTGATCTCCCAGAGGACAACAGAACCAGTTCCTGCATAGGCCCAGGGAGGAAGTTTATACTCTACTATTCCTGGTTCCCAGGAAAGCGGAAACATGGAGACCCATTCTAAACTTGTCATACCTCAACACCTTCTTGGAATTTCAAGATGTTCAGACTGCTTCCTCTTTTTCTTTCTCAGGCTTTTCTTTTCACCCTAGATCTGATGGATGCACACCTGCACATACCTATACACTCTCCTGCAGGAAATTTCTCAGGTTTTTAGTGTTGTCATCGCACTTTCAGTACTCAACTTTACTTTTTGAATTTTCTACAGCTCCCAGTCTTAACAAAGCACCTAACCCTAGCTGTCTCATTCTGCAGAACCCAGGAGATACAGATTTCCCCATCTGTATGGCCTCCTATTCCAGGCCTTCTCCCAAGAAACTGTCTTGTTACATCTGACATTTACCATGTCTCTTCTGGAAAGACTGAGTTTCACTCTGTACCTCAAAAAGTTTTCCTTTACTCCCTCCCAGGATAATTTTCCTAGGTTGCAAACTGAATTCTCTATCAATGACAGCCTTCATCCCTCAGCAGAGAGTTCCCTCCCTTACCCGTTACTTCCAGTCCTTGTTCCCCCTGTCTATGATCTCAGCAAGTGCGATTCTAAGAACCATAGGGTATATGGTAACCACCATTCCTATGGTGTCTTATGCCAGGTTACACTTTAGGAAGATTCAGTGGTACTTTGATCTCAACACTGTCACAAACTGTACTTCCAAATTCCTCTGTTGCACTTTCTAAAGGAAGTAGCTACAATGGTTGATCTCTCAAGTGAAACTCAACACAGGAGCTCCCTTACTACCACTCCAACTACCAGAACCTGTACACAGACCCATCCAGCTTGGCCTGGGGTGTGTGGACAGGCCCCACAACAGTTAAGGGCATTGGTCCCCAGAGAAGTAAAGGGACTTAATGTAAAGGAGATGAAAGCCCTCATCCAAGCCCTATTGATGCTTTCTCATCTGTGGAGCTGAGGCTTCCTGAATGTGTTCACAGACAACACCTCAGTTATTTGGTACATCAACAAAGAGTGGGCACCTAGTCTTATGAGCTGTGCAGGCTCACTCTGATGACATGGGACATAGCCATAGAAAGAAACATGTCCCGACAGGCAATTTACTTACCTTTGGAGGACAGTGTCCTTGCAGACTGTCTTAGCACATCCAGAGAAGTCCCTCATGAATGGATGTTACACAGAGAAGTCTTTTTGGCTAAAGTTCACAAATTGGGTATACCTCAAATAGATGATCTTGCCTCCAAACAACAGAAAATGCAGACTGTTCTGCTCTTGGATCCCTTGTTACCAGGCCTGGAGGACGAATCTCATGTCTTTCATATGGGAGAAGTTACTCTGCACCTTCCCTCTGATCCCCAAGGTTCTTCTAAAGCTCTACAGGAAGAAGACTGAAATCTTGCTACTGATTCCCTTTTGGTCCAAGCAGCCACTAGTTCATTCTACTTCATATGACCAGGGCAGTCACTTCAAGTTACTCCACAAAGTAGACTTACACAAACAGAACAAGAGCCCTCTGATTCACCCCAACCTACAGACACTCAACCAGACACTCTGGTTGATAGAATATTAATTCTGTTGAGGCACGAATTTTCAGTGGTCATGCTTCAGTTACTACAGGAGATGAGAAAACCTTCTGCTAGAAAATCTTGCATGTCCAGATAGCAAAGGTTTTCCATATGGTGTCACTACAGGAATGATGACACCAAGCTGGTGGTATACGTACTATTCTGTCATATATGTGAGTTACTCAAAAGTGATCTGGCATATTCCCCCATCAAAGACTACTTGTCTGCTATGTCTTTCTGCCTTTAAATCCATCCTTGCTCTCCAGAATTGAGGTCAAAAAGTTTCTTACTTTGCAACCTTTTGACCCTGCATTTTCACTAAAGTTCTGTACTTTGAAAACAGTTCCAGTGGCCATTTGTACCTTTACCGGAAGCGATTCTGAATTGCAAGCCCACATGGCAACCCCTGCTCTTAGTTATCCTCCATAAGGATAGGGTTTCCTTAAGGGCTAGTACCCAAAGTGGTAAATGAGATATCTCTGAACCAGTCTGTCCACTTGGTAACTTTTTTCCTCATCCACAAAACAGAAATGGGAGGATTCTTCACTCCCTGGATGTATGTAGGCAGCTAAGATTGTACCTGTAAAAATCTAAACCATTTGGAAAGTCTGACCATCATTTTGTTTCCTTCCAAGAGGGTAAGTTGGGAAGCCCTGTTTCTAGACAGACCATCTACAACTGCATCTCCAAGTCCATCTTCTTCTGTTATACTTTCCACAATAAGACCCTGCCAACCAGAGTGAAGGCTCACTATACTAGAGCAGTCATTTTCTGGTGCCTTCTTCAAAGGCATTGATTCCAGAGCCATCCTTGAGGCTGCCACCTTGGACCACTGTACACACTTTCACCAAGCATTATAGAGTGGATGGAATTTCCAGATCTGGGATCTCTTTTATTGGCCTCTTAGGACTGGTAGAAAGTATTCCTATCCCCAGTCCTACCACACTCAGTAACTGTTAGCTTTGAGAATCACCCACATGTATTGGAGCACTGCAGCAGTGATCTGAGGAGGTACATAGTACAGTTGTGTAAGAATGTGCCATAACAATAGATATCTTGCTGATCACTTTTGAAGTATTGCTTCCCTCCTTCCTTCCCCATTTTTCTCTTTCCAGTGCTATGTGGACTAAGGTGGCAGTTACCTTTCCACCTTCTTACGTGGACATTCACTTTCTTACTCTATTTACTCAGGCCTTCTCCAGAATTCTTTCAAGGCTAGATGGTCAGAGTATCCTACATTCATACATCCACATGTGTGTCTACATCTGTGGGCTTAGGTCATATGCTGGATGTATAGAATGTCAAGAAAATATTTTGGCATGGATACCCCAGCCAGATGTCAGGCTACCCGTAGGGTAACAAAAGTAATGGAGCACTGTAACAGTGATCATTAAGAATCTGCTGTTTATGGTAAATTCTTACACAAATGTACTACCCCAGAACCCTTCAGCTAGCTGGGCATAACTCGAGGTTCTGCCCCATCATTGGGGCCTACTTTATAACTCCTGGGTTTGGGCTTCAAATTCTTGGCCCTCAGGACTGATTCCCTCCTTGAAGCCATCCACTTTCAGTGTCAGGGGTATTCTCTTCAGCCAGTGTCATTCCTTCTTTGGGAATACTCCTGACACTGACAAAGTGGATGGCTTCAAGGAGGGGGCATTCCCTTCAGCCAGTGCCATTCCTTCTTTGGGGAAGTGTTTCCAGTTTGGAGGCATGTTCATCATTTCCATCCTTAGACATCCACACTTCTGTTCCTCAGCCGAGTCTTGCAGTTGGAGTCTGGCCTTGAGCCGCAAACAGATGACAAAGGTTCTGTCACACTCCTCTGAGGGCTCTGATAAACCCCTGTCTGTTGTGGCAAGAAAGAAGACTTGCAAGAGAAAGCATTTGAAATTCTCTGAGGAATCCTTAGTTCAGATTCTGATGGAAAGGGCTGTCCTCAGAGTCCTCCTGAAGTTGTTATGTTTGGCAAAGTTTTGGAGCTTATGTGCCCAAAAGGTAACTGGCCCACCCCCCCCCCCTTGACTTAGAGGTCTTATTTGAGGCTTATGACTTGATCCAGTCTATCTCCTGGGTACTTCCTCCAGCCGATTGCTTGATGGATTAGTATGTGAGGAAGTCATGGCAAGATCCTGATTCCTGCAAAGTAGTTCCTAGAAAGTCTGATGAAATTTTAAGGCCAACAAGGGAAAGCAACATTAGACAAGGGACCGTTATTAGATTCTGCCATTGTTCATGATGCCAGCAGGAAAGACTTGAATGAGGAAATGTCGGCTGTGCTCCCTCTCAACAGGGAGTCCTAAGTAATGGACAGATTGGGGAAGCTGGTGTATGCTTCAGGCATGTTTGCAGTCATAGCTTTGAACTACACTATGAATAGACTTTAACAAGATCTTCCCAAAGAAGGAACAGAAATTCAGAAGAAGACCCCATCAGAAGATTCCTGGAAGCAGTTGGCAGTGACCTTGAATACTTTGCTCAGTGTCACTAACCTTTTCGTGCAGCTGATTCACAGTGAAGCCAATAGAGCTGCACAGGAAGCAGTGTCTGGCATCTCTATGAGGTGACTGTAAAGTTGTATAGGCAGAGTCAAGTCAGACAGCTTTAAATAGTCATTCACCAATATGCCATGTGATGGTTCTTAATTGTTTGGCTCCACAATCAAAGAGCAAGGGAAGAGGTGCAAGCAAGAGGAGAAGACATCGGCAGTGCGAGTCAGATTTGAGAACTTGTAGAAGCCATGCAGTTAGTACCCAAAGGGTCCAAAATCTGGTAGTTCTGCAAGAACAAATGTCCAGCCTTCTACTCTCTGACAGGGGTAGTCAAGGCAAACATGGCCCCTCCCCTTAACAGATCCAAAGCCAAAAGTTGTGGATGTCTGTAGAACCAATGATTTTGATGGCCATTTTCAGATTAACATTCTCGCCCCTGAAGAGCTACCTGACCATTTCTGTCTGGAGGCAGTCAGTCATATTTACCTCTATACCAAGCATGGCTGGCAATCATGCAAGACTTTTTGGTAAAAAGAATCATATCTAGAGGCTATTCCATACCATTTTTAACTCTCCCAGACATACTACCCCAACATCTAAAAGTGGCTGAAAGGGGGATAACCCCCATTTTCAGAAAGAGTGTCATCCAAGAGGTCCCACCAGATCAGATTTGGTCAGATTTTTACCAATTTGTTTTCCAATAAAGACTTAAGGGCCTCAGAATGATACTGGATCTCAGTCCCATAAACACCTTTATGAAAAGGATACCCTTCAGAATAGTTACAGTGCAATCAATCCTCACATGCCTGTGGAAGAATGTCTAGATGTGCCCGGTAGATGTTCAGGATGCTTACCTGCATATTAGAATAACCCCAACATCTAGGAGGTTCCTTTGCTTCCTGGTAGAAGCCAAGCACCACAAGATGTCCTTCTATTCCAATGTTGCAGTATTCACTAGTGGGTTAACCCTTCTTCTGATCAGCTTGTCCAGCCAGGTTTCCAAAACTTTTCCAGTCCCTGATGGTGTGTCAGGTGTTCCTGCTACTCACTGATGTCGGATCAGTTTCGTATTAAAGTAAGTACCCCGATGGGGATTTATTTTGGTTCTTTTTATAGTACTATAGTCTTAATGTCCGGTAAGAGCAAGTCAACTGTGATTGCCAGATTCCCCATAAGGACACTCACGACCACTGTCTCTCTTGTTTGGGCAGGGATTATGATTACAAAAACTGTGCCAGTTGTAAGTTGTTCATTCCTAAGACCCTTCATCGCCAACTTCAGGCCCTTGACATACCTTGAAAACCAGCACCTTTGACAGATCGCTCTCGGTGTGGAATCCGCCTCCGATGCCCCATTCGAGCCACCCAGGAAGAGGGCCAAGCCCAAAAGGCCATCTACTTCCACTGTGCCTCTCTCTGCAGATTCTCACCCTCTAGCCATCATCAGCTTGGCCAAGGAACCTGCATTCGCCACTTCGGATAAAGCGGGTACCCGTCAGGAGGCCACACAATCCAGAACGGATGACACGTCCGGGGAGGATATCCCAGCGCCTGATTCAAATGCCAGGGGGGGGAACCAGTAAATGGGATGGGCACTTCGGACCAGGCTTCTGCTGCTCCTACTATGACTTCCAGGCCTATTGCCAGCCAGACGATGCCTAGGCCTACCAAGAAAAAGCAAATGACGCATATTCCGCCAACCCTGGAAGCCTTGCCCGACTGGCAGGCCATCAGCCAGAGCCTGTACAATGCCTTCCTGGCCCTTAGGCCTACTGCAGACCTTCCTTCTGATGCTCCACCTCTTCTCAGTGCCAGGCCTTGACTGCCTGAGAGAACTCCTAGCCAACTTGCAGAGGAGGAAATGTCAGACTCCTTAGAGGATTCCTTGTCTTACTCTTCACAGATTTTGTTTCTCCTGTGGTGTATGGATCCGTGGAAGAAACCTCTGCAGAACCGGACTCTCCTGTGGAAGACCTTACCTTCGGGGACACAGTCAATCTTATGAAAGAACATTTCAAATTGGAATGCTCAGACATGTTTGAGGCTCAAAAAAGTTTCTATGACGTTAGCCAGATAGAATCCCCTAACCCGACTCCTATTCCACCTGTCCAGCCTGCCTTCTTGGATGCTTTTGCTGCAGTATGCTTGAATCCAGATTCTTGGCTATCTGCCCCTAGAATGGCAGACAGATTATACAGGGTACCTGATGCAGAGAAATTCCTATTCAAGTGCCTTCCACCAGACCCAGCTACTATTTCTATCCCTACTGATAGGGCAACCAAATCTCCCTGCTACCACTGTCCTGCCTGCAGATAGACAGCAAGGGCATGGAGGGGAAAGAAGATACTCTTCTGCTATCCTAGATTTTAGGTCTACAAATTACCAGTCACACATGGCCAAATGTTCCTTGGCCTTACTAGACAAAGCCTCCAAAGATCTCAATGATATCCCTGACTGTGCTGCAAAGGCATCCCTGTCTTCCTGGCTTGGGCTCATCTCCCAAGTTAACAAACTCTCTCAGGTGTGCATATGATACAGCTGAGGCCTCTGCCAGGTCAGCTGCCTCTGCTTCTGTGTTGAGGAGATACTCCTGGCTGCCTCTACAGCCCCTCCTGGATGACTTCAAGGCCAAACTCTTGGATGCACCTTTGGATCACTCTGCTGTTTTTAGCACCCAGGTAGCTGACCTTTTCAAGTCACTCCAACAAAAAGGGAAAGAACTGTAAGACCTAAAGCATTTTCTTGTCTCTCCAATCCCAAAGTTTCAGAGGAACTACCCGACCAAGACACACAGTTCATAAGAAAAGCGTCCAAGGCCCTCTGCCCCCTCCAGGTCTAGAAGACCTCACAGGAAACAATATACTTAGGCTAGGACTCTTCAGACCATTGCCCAAAGACCTCCCTTTCCAGAAAGGGCAGGCAGTGTCTGACTGCCTCCCTTTCTTCCCCCACAATACCTCTATCTTCCCATATATCTCACTACCTATCCCACCCCCTCTTCTCAGAGGTCCCTCCTACCCAAGGTCCTAAACAACCTGCTACTCCAAGGTACCATAGATCTATTCCCTTCTTGGCTCAAGGGATAGGCCTTTTTTTCTGGTGCCCAGGAAGGAAGGACCGTGGAGACATATCCTAGAGCTTTCCCATCTCAACCTCTTCTTGAAGGTCCCCTCATTCAGGATAACACTACCCATTCTCTTTCCTCTCATTCTTCCTCAGGCCTTCATGGTGACCCTGAAATCAAGGAGGCTTATCTGCACATTCCCATAAAACTGTCCTCCAGGAAATTCTTCAGATTCAAAGCAGGCTCCTCATTTTCAATTCTGTGCCTTGCCTTTTAGAGAGACTGCTGCACCAATGGTATTTACAAAATGCCTGGCCCCAGTCATTGCTTACTGCAGGAAAAGGGGAATGCAAATTTTTCCATACCTAGACCACCTTCTCATTCAAGCAGCAGACAAACAAACCCTCCTTGCCCACACAAAGCTCCTGCATTCTCTAGGGTTACTCATAAACTTCCCCAAATCCCAACTAAATTCTACACAAGACATTGTCTTTGCAGGATGCAGAATCAGGACAGACCTCAGGATGGCCTTCCTACTGGATGAAAAAGTGCTTTCCCTGTCCCACCACCTACAGTCTGCCCTCATCTTACCCATCCTGACTGCGAGAGAATTCCTCAGACTTTTTTGGGTACATGACAGCCAGTATTCCCATGCTACCCCTGGCAAGGTTACATGAGAAAAATGCAATGGTATCTATGCTCTGTATGGACCCAGCACTCATACCCCCTTGAGTACTGGATCCCACTCCTCCCCTGCCTCCACCAAGAACTAATGTGGTGGCTGGCTTAAAACCCAGGTCTTCCCCTTCCCAAATCATGATCTGAGTTGGGGAGGTGACTCTGGACACAAGAACAGTGCAGGTATTGTGGACAGACAAACACTGGCACATCAACATCAAGGAAATGTCAGCCATACTTCTTGCCCTGCAGGCCTTCCAGCCTTTCCCCAGACAGGACATCCTAAAGATTTTTACAGACAACACCATAGTGATGTGGTACATGAACAAGCAAGGAGGGATAAAGTCCTACCCTCCTCTGCAGGCTAGCGCTACAGGTATGGGATCTGGCCATCTCCCAGGGGATCTCCCTCCAGGCAGCCTACATCCCATTCCAACACAATTGTCGGGCAGACTCTTTAAGCAGAACCACCTCAGACAGTCATGAGTGGATGCTGTTAAGAGATGTATTCCTAGATCTGATCCACAGGTGGGGTATTCCACTGATAGACCTGTTCGCCTCCTCCACAAACAGGCAACTCCAGAGCTACTGCTCCAGAACCCACAACCTGAAGGCACTGCAAACAGATGCCTTCTTAATGTCCTGGAAGGGAATTTCCTGTACACCTCCCTCTCCTCTGAACCAGAGAGTCCTACTGAAAATTCAGCAGGACTCACCAAAAATCTTGTTGGTGACTCCCTACTGGCCAAGGCAGCACTGGTTCCCCCTACTTCATCTCTCCAAGGGCAATCACCACAAGTTACCCCCCTCAGTGGATCTACTCACACAGCACAAGGGGACACAGATTCACTCACAGTGGAGATCCATGCACCTCCCCCTGTGGCTGATAGGATTCCTATTCCCTTCAGACACCTGTACAATGAGGACGTGCTCTCAGTCCTGCAGGAGGCCAGGAAACCCAACACAAGGAAATCTTATCTCTCAAAATAGAGAAGGTTTTCTATCGGGTGTCAAAAAAGACATATGGAGGTGCTGGACAGTGACCTGCCTCTGATTCTGTCCTACCTGTGTGAACTCCTGAAGGCAGGCTTGTCTTACTCCTCCTTAAAAGTACACCTGTCTGCCATTTCTGCCTGCTTGCCTATGGAACCACCGCTAGCATCCAGACTTCTAGCCAAGCTATTCCTAAAGGGTGCCTTACACTTAAGACCCCCCAGAAAACTGATGCCTCCTTCCCGACACCTTAACTATGGCCTAGAAAAACTCACTCTGCCACTCTTCATAACCAGCTGGCAAGGCTGACTTGAAATTTTGCACTTGGAAAACTGAACTACTATAGCTCTGACATCAGCCAGGAGGGTCTTGGAGCTCCAAGCCCTTATGGCTACCCCACCAGTCCTGGTTTTACATATGGACAGGGTCACCCTCAGGATTAATCCCTCCTTCACTCCCAAGGTGGTCAATAACCTTTCCCTGAATTAGGCTATCCACCTACCCACTTTCTTTCCAAGCCCTCAGGGAGATGGTGAGAGAGTCCTACACTCCCTGGATGTCCACAGGTAACTTAAATTTGACTTGCATAACACCATGCCTTTATGTAAAGCAGACCAGCTGTTTGTTTCCTTCCACCCCAGGGCTCTGGAGAAAGCTGTGGGAAAACAAACCATTTCTTCTTGGATTGTTAGAGCCATTTCTTTTTGTTGCACACTCCAAGACATTGACAGGCAACATCAGAGCTCATTCCACAAGAGCCATGGCTTCCTCTGGAGCCTTTTTTAAAGGCCTAGACACCAACTCCATTCTGGAAGCAGCTACCTGGTCCTCTGTGCACACCTTCACCTGACACTATAAACTGGACCACATCTCCAGGGCAGGATTTGCCAGGGCTGTCTTGCATGGGTTCCTGGAATCTTCATCCAGACCACCTCCCAGCCAGCAGTGAGCTTTTGTACTCACCCACTAGCGAATACTGCAACATTGGAATAGAAGGACATGGGAAGGTTGTGTAAAATCTTACCATAACCATAGATGTCCTTGTCTTCCATGATGCAGTATTCCTTCCCTCCCAATATCCCCCTCTTATCCTTGCTCTCCTCAGCTTCTGTGCAGACTAGGCCATCAGAACTGGCTCTGTCTGGGGCTTTCTTGGTTCTGAGGGCCAGTGCATACAGACATCACATTTATTCACCATGTGCTTGCCAACACGTCAGACATCCAATGCACTATCAGGGACTGGAAAAGCTTTGGAAACCTAGCCGGACAAGCTGATAGGAAGAAGGGTAAACCCACTAGTGAATGCTGCAACACAGAAGAGAAGGACATCAATGGTTATGGTAAGATTTTACACAACTTTCCTTTCAGGACCCTGCCATTTGGTCTCATATCTCACCACAGCTCCCAGGGTGTTCCCCAAGTGCACGGCTATAGTTGCTGCACATCTTCAACTTTGTAGAATGAAAGTTTTATACATAGATTGGCTCCTGGAAGCTTTAGCAAAGAAATCCTTAGAAAAAGCAAGGGATCACTTTCTGCAAACTTTCTTGTCCTTTGGCAGTACTGTAAATTTCATCAAGTCTTAACTTAGGATGAGTCTCTCAGGACTAATACTTCATTTGTCCCTAATGTGGCATTGGAGTTGAAGCTTAATCTATTAATCTTCCTCTGTTCTTTCCCAACTCACAATTTGCAGTTAGACTACCATCTGAACATGACAAGACACACTATCTCTGCCACAGGAATTATTGCATTCGCTTATTGAAGTGATACAGTACTTGCAATGGCATCATGAACTGCCAGCCTTGTTAGTACTGAAAAATTTTAGGTCATATGGCTTCTTGTATCCATATGGTCAACTTAGCTCTCTTCCACTCAGGATTCTATAATGGTTCTGCAATCAATGGGCCCAGCTGAAAAACAAGCTCAAGACAGACAACCATTATCCTGACCAATGTATGAAGAAATTGCCTGCTTTACTGTATGCTTTTCTTCCCATTCCTCTGATTCCTCAAGGCCTACAGAAAACATTGTAATGATCATTCCTATTACTTCCTTCTGGCCCAGGCAAGTTTGTTTCTCTTTGTTGAGGCTTCACTTTGCAGATCATCCCTGGCTCTGAGATTCCAGTGTAGATCTATCCCATTTCTCTGAGAAGCTTCACCAGGACTTTCACAGTCCGAAATTAATCACTTGGTTTCTCCACTTATAGTAATCACCTTGATTGTGCCTTCTGTCAGGATGTGTTGGTATTTCTTTTGGCATCATAGCCTCAACTAGAAATTCCTGTAGTAGTACATTGAAACATTTTGCACTGTGGACATCTTCTCAATAAATCATTCATATGCAAGCATCCATCCCTAATGTACTTTAATTTCTGACATCCCTCTTTGATGTTGATGCTTGCTTTCAGCTGTGAAGGTTCAACTAGCAGCAATTTCTAACTACTTGCTTTAACTGGATTCTCATTCCTTGGCATCCAGTAGGTTATGCAAGGCTTTAACTTTCTCTTGAAGGCCTCCAGTCAGAGCTTGTTCCATCCTGGTATCTCAGTTTAGTTTTGTAAGCATGGACTCAAACTGCCTTTGGGCACCCCTTATCAGTTAACTTGAAATTTCTTACTTAGGAAAATACTTCCTGGTAGAGATCACTTCTGCTGTAAAAGTTTCAGAATTTTAAGCACTGTCTTCACTTAGACCTAGTCTTGTATTGTCTTCCACAAAGGCAGCCTCTCTCTCAGGACTAATCCTTCATTTGTGTCCTTAAGGTGGCATTGGAGTCTAATCTTAATATATTATTCTGCATGTGCTCTTTCCCAACTACACCAACAAAGGCAAATACTTCTTTCATACTCAACATTCATAGGCAACTTATGGTTTATGTCCATTGTGCCAAAAGTCACAGAAAGGACTCTCAATTGTTTATTTCCTAGGCAGGAATGTTTCTAAGATAGTTTTGTCCAGATGGTTATCAAGCTGCATCACATTTATACACCACAGTAGGAGCATGCCTTTGCCAGCAAAGCCTAAGACTTACTCAACACATTCACTTTTCTGTCTCTGTAATGCACGTTAGAAATTCTTCCATTGATGGTGTGCAGCTGAAACTTGACACAAACTTGGCATGATATTTAGGTCTGGGACTTCATTGTCTTATCATCAAAAGGCTTTACCAACCCAATATCAACAGCCCAAAAGATAGATGCTAGAAAGCTGGACATAGTGATCCAAGAAAAAAAGACAAAAGTAGCATTGATCATTGAAATTGCCACACCTGGTGACTATAGTGTCTTGCGTACAGAGAGACACAAAGTCATAAAATACCTTGATCTGCAGGCAGAAACAAGAGCCATGTGGAAGAAAGATACCCAGACAGTTCCAATAGTAGTAGAAGCAACTGGTCTTATAAAAAGAATTCACAGTCATATTTAGATATGTTACCAATTCATGTAAAACCGTATGAATTGCAGGAGGAGTCATTGCTTGGCACATTGCAGGTGCTGCGAAGAGCACTTTTGGCTAACATCAAAGAGTGAAATAATACTAATTTAATGAAC